>NC_041389.1:682333798-682336782 GCF_002162155.2 Triticum dicoccoides | reverse complement strand
ACCCTAAGATAGATAGTGCGGTACCTCTCTGGCGAGCCCCCCTCCCCGTTGCGACTGGTTCTTCCTTCACCCAGGTGAGCCCACCCCTTGGAAATCGACTGACCCAAAAGTCGATTCAGTCGACTGAAGTTTAGCCAAATCGGAGCAGCATCGCAAGCAAGAGCAAGAGCGAGAGCAGCAGCGCGAGCAAGAGCAGACCACGCAGGGGACCGAGAGCAAGAGCAGAGCAGCAGCGCGAGCGAGAGCTAAAGCAGCAGCAGCTCCTACTGATGTGGATGTCGCCGCTGAGGGAGCGACGTCGTGTAGGAAGTGGTCGGCGACGCCGCCGTGGATGGAGCCGCGCCGTGTCGGCTTGGGACCGAGCGCCGGCAGCACCGTGAGATCTAACCAAGAAGAAAATGCGGCGATTAGTGTACAACCTCTTTGATGGCGCCGATGAGGCCGTAGCTTCATTCGAGGAAACGGTGATGATGATGCTCTTCCGATGGTGTAGGCGAAGACGGCGGTGTGGGAATGGAGGTGGCGCGAAAGACGAGGGGAACATCAGGGCTGCTCCTTGGAGGTGGAGGACGGGGTGGCTGAACCGGCGGGACGATGAGATCAACGACGGATCCTCATCCGGTACGCTGGATGTGGGACGTCGAGGTGTTGCTATGGACGACATCGTCGGGGAAGAAGATCCGGCTGGGTGGCGGACGGAGCAGGGTGTGGGGTTTCATCGCGGGTTTTCGCGGCCTCGCTGTACGAATGGGTGGGTGGATGGGATGGCAGTGGGGAACCATGGCTTAGAGACGCGCTTGTCCGAAATGTGGGGTAAGTTACGAAAGTACCCCCCACCGATTTGAGGCGGTTCTTTCGGTTCAGGGGTACCACGGGAATTTCGCGTGTCGGGATTTCACAGGAGGTGGGAGTTTCCGCGCACGTTGTAATTTCGGAATAGCAAGGCGCGGGTTGAGATGGAGGGAGTTGTCGGAGCACAACAAGACAAAGATATATCTTAAATATTTCGGGTTAACAAGGCACGGCTTGAAATTTCTGGACAAGCCTAACGTGTACTGTACCAAATCAATGTGCACTACAAATGTCATTCAAAACTTTGAATTCATGTTATGTTCAATTAAAATATTTTGCTACGTGTATAATGCATGCAACCTACTACTCAAATGAACGTTTTAGTGCAGTCCAAACGTATATACTACCGCTTCAATATGAACTAAATTTGAATAAGATCTACAGTAATGATTGTTGTGAAGTCAAAGCATTTGAATTTGTTTCTCTATTTTAATAAGATCTACAATCATCACTATTGTCAAGTTAAACCATCGTTTGTGTATTATCTTCACAACACACCACATGATCAGTATCGAGTTACATATGAACTATGTGTACTATATGAACTCGAACTAGATTTTTTGAATGCACTTTATTTTGATTTCAAATCACATTACATTTCTAGCTCTAGCTAGATCTTCATAATCTAAACCATGTCTCATATGTATAATGTGTTTATCACGTTATGTATGGTGCCCCGCCCCCTACGCCTACAAGTATTTAGATGTGAGTTGCAAACACCACACATTACCACAAATTCAAATAAAATGTGAGAATGTTCGATATATAGTATTGTTTAGATTGCTCGATATTTAGTTGTAAGCTGCAAACGCCGCACATTATCACAAATTCAAATAAAATGTGAGATTGTTTGATGTATAGTATGGTTTAGATTGTTCAGCATTTAGCTGTGAGTTGCAAACGCCATGCATTATCACGTTATGGTATAACATGTGCACAGCACGTGTATCACCGCTATATTCATGCATGCAATGTTTAAAACACTATGATCTCCTATTCAAATATATGAATCCGCTTTCATATCAAATTATGATCTTTGTTAGTCTCTTACACCCACACAGTCCTCTAACCTTTGTAGCTACCACTAACTTTCTCTCGTGCATGCACACGCCCTCCTCGCCCTCCCCCTCCCTCGGCATTCTATCCACCGGGCACATTCATTTTTTCCTTTAGGTCATTCTCCCAGAGTCTCCACAACTCCTTTCTGACACACACCGATCAATAAACCTCTCTAGCAATGCCTGCCTACAGCATACACACACAGCTTCAAGCTCCTCCTTTATGTGTCCTTGCCTCGTGTCTCTCATATGGTAAGACACACGTGTAAACTCTCATCCCTCTTTTAATCGATCTCACAACCGCACACTCCTCCCCCTATCCAGCTAGTAGTTGGGCCTATCGCACCACCTCCTAGCTCCATTCTCTCTGTCTATCCGTCTCGCTGGGCCTTATTTGCCTCTAACAAATGGACGTACACCGACCGATCTCTCGCTATACATATAGCCAGCTAGGTCCTTATAACTCATTTTTACCCACACATCGATCAATCTACCTCATTAGTTGTGTCTCTCCCTTCCTCCGACAAACAACAATTGATCTATCGATCTAGTTAGGTTTGCTTACCATACACATGGTTCCCCTTCATCATCCATGGATGCGTCCCGACAGATCTATCACGCACAGGCACACACAGAAACACATCCCCACTCTTATTGATAACATTGCAGTTCCACCCTCAGTTTGTCTAGTAGGCCTCTCCCAACATCTCCGAGAAGCAACTCCATCACCCATCCAGCACTCTACCCCTCTCCCTCCCTATCCCTCCCTCTCTCTCTCTCCTCTCTCTCTCTATGTCCCATCATATTTCCCATCCTTCAGTTATGTATGGATCTCAACCAATCTCCCTCATGACATAGCTGGGTCTCTCCTTCTCAACACATATACGAGTCGTTCTACCTCTATAGTTAGGCCTCTGCCTACCCCTCCCCCCACCCCTACCCCCCACACACACCGATACATCAAGCGCTCTAGTCATGTCTCCCTGCCACACACAAACTTGACATGTGCCCTCTAACGTTCCGGTAGGCCAGTCGCCCTATATCTTTGACTTGCACACACACACACACGCAATT
>NC_041389.1:682315181-682333563 GCF_002162155.2 Triticum dicoccoides | reverse complement strand
CAAAAAACACTCACGAGCGCGGTTTGTATCTCTTACACACACCCACGTAGGTGGGGGACGTGCACGAAGAGAAGAGGTGCATGCACGGCGCACGTACTCTCATCTCTTTCCCAACCACACCCGCGCGGGTACACGGTGGAGCTCATTTCTGTATGAAAAAGGCAGCCCACGTGGTAATTTGGCACGTGTACTGGTTTTCCACTTGGTAGAGGGAGGATCGTCTACCACGGGTGAACAAACAAATTGTGACTTGACGCGTTATGTTAAATTAAAAAAGAGGCAAACCATGTGGGGCCTACCTTAGAGGCAAGGCTCTATACATTGGAGTACTTTTGATGTGTCCCGTCAACTCGTAGAACGAGGAGAAGCTTGCTTAGTACACCGTCTCCCCCGCCCACGGGCGCAGTGGCTCGCAGGATGAGGTGAAGCTTGCTCCTCCCTCGCCCATGCGCGCAGTGGCTCGCAGGACGAGGAGAAAAATTTACTACTCCCTCCGTTTACTACTCGTCCCTACTACCTTGGTTATAGACATTATATCATATTGTTTGGAATATATATGTCCTTAGACTAGCCACAGTGGGAGTAACTTCAGCAGTAACATCGAGTTCAACTCAGCAAATTTGCTTATGTGGCAGTGAGTTAATGAAGAGAGAGATAGTTATAGTAACTTAGTTAGTTACTGTAACATCACATGTCTCAATACAATATGAGTCTATAACCTAATAAATGAAGCTTTGCATGTTACCATACTTACGTTACTACCCACTATGAAGGTAGTAACATAGTCTAGGGATATGCATATGTTACTAGTGTATGTTACTACCCATTGTGGCTAGTCTTAGTAGATTTCAATATGAACTACTAGTACATACTCCAAACACTGATGTATATAGACGTATTTTAGAGTGTACATTCACTCATTTTGCTCCGTATGTAGTGGCACTCTCCCTCGCCCCTCGACCCTCGCCCATGTGGTGGATGTGCAGCAATTCATTCGGTCTCATATAGCCAGAATGATATATACTGCACTACCATTATTGCTCGACTTCCCGAAGAGGCGAAGAGCCAATCGCAAGGTTAATATTTTGGAGATGCCAAGCGCAAGGTTATAGGAGAACGAGTAGTAGGTGCCGCGTCATTTATAAATATATATTTTTTCTTTAGTGGCACGTACGCAATATGATAGGTTCATATGGAGAGAAAAGGAAACCGCTCCACTATATACATAGTCAGGACGGGCCAGCCTACACGGTTGCTTGCTGGGGTTGCTCTCTTCACACTCTCTCGCGCAAAACTACTGTGGCCACATCTCTAACATCCCAGCGGATCACGTCCGCTTGAGGAAGGGGTGGATGTTTAGTGTAGATGCGGTGTCCATCGCCGACGGTGAAAACCCACTGTCGGCACGTCCCGATCAGGGGTCCCCGCCGTTCTCTCTCACAAAGCCGATGAGGTTGCCTTCATCCCTTGATCACTGCCGCGACATGGGCAGTTGCTGCCTCCCGCCGCCCTCCTCAAGGTCGAGCTACGTCCCTCAGGTACAACTCCCTTTACAGCCGGCTTGCACCACTGCTCCAGCTGCCCACATCACTCCCTATGGATATTTCTCTACTTCTTTGCCCCGCACATACCTGATACCTCTACTGGCTTCTACGTAGTGTATTTGTGATGAGTTTATGTCTCATCAACTAGTCCTAGTAATCTTATTCTAATCACGCTTCTTCAATTTCTTTGCCACGGGGATGCTCATCTCGATTTTGGTGAAACTGCACAAAATGATCCGATGGTCAAAAGGTTGCAAACTTCATTTATTAGGAAGCTCGAACGTGGCCAACAAATTGAAGCCTGGTCAGGGTTCACAGTTCAAGGGCTAGGGACTGCATGGATCGTTTTTTCTTTAGCTGCCTCTGTTCCAAAATAAGTGTCAACTTTAGTAGTAGTACAACTTTGTACTAAAGTTTGCACAAATTGAGACACTTATTTTGGAACGGAGGGAGTACATATTTGCTATGATCTGTCAATCATTAAGATGCAATAGCATGCATGTTAGTCTCCTTTGTATTTGATGAAATGTTGCAACGGGCAACCTTGGACGTAAGATACATGTAACAGGAGCTGGAAGCTTCATAGCATTGTACAAATTTATCTCGCTGATAAATTACAGTACGTACTAGTACTTCCTCCGTTCCTAAATATAAGTCTTTGTAGAGATTTCACCATTAACCACATGCGGATGTATATAGATGCATTTTAAGTGTAGATTCATTCATTTTGTTCCTTATGTAGTTCACCTAGTGGAATCTCTACAAAGACTTATCTACTAGTAATAGCTAGCCCCCACTGCTAGGAATTCTCTATCCTCTCCTTGAGCCACATCATCAAAATTGACGTAGCCGTTAGATGAACTAAATCAGTCATAATAGCCGTCTGATCTAGACGTTGAGAGGCTCAGCACTAAGCCACATGCAAGCATGCAGAAATACTGTGGCACATGCATGTGAGTGGGTTTTAAATCACATCAAAATGTCTGCATGCAAGCATGCACCGGTAGCATGCATGTAAGTGAGCTTTTAAGTCCCATTAACGTGTCAAAAAGAAAAATATAATCCCATTATGCAGTAGGAGTTGGCTGATCTTTTTTCCTTATGTGGGATGATCTAAATGATGATGGGAGTTTATTTAGTTTGGCTACCACATTTGTCATGCGGTTATAGATTTTTTTTTAGTTCTATGGAATCGATAATTTTGCGCAGAGAGATATACCGCTGTTCCGCGGCAACGAGCAGGGACTCATCTAGTAATATTTAGGAACAGAGGGAGTACTTTGTAAAGAGTTAGGTGTCGCACGGTGATAGTGTGAGGTGGGCCATGTAATCACTGAGCCTGCGTGTTTTCACTGCTCTTGCACTCCTCCACTGTAAGAATGGAGAAAATTGTAATCTACTACCTCCTTTCGCCGAAAGCGTGGGACATCCAGCAGTCCTACCACCTCAGTAATAAAGACCAATGAGCCGTAAAATCACATAGACCCAGGAGTAAGTTGGACGGGCGAAGCAACCATCACTCTTGCGCTAGTGAGAGGTTGTGTCCGCTCTTCCTGGGCATGAATGCGGCACCGATTCTTTGGAGCGGCGCTGACCGTTTCGGGCGAGAAGCACGCGCGGGTGGTGGAGGGGCTTTGGGTGGGCCAGGCTGGTCAGGAGCGGGCGTGGCAGCTGTCGGCATGTCCCTACCGGACACGCCCGGAAACGAGAGGATGCACTGACTCTCGCGGCTAAAATCGTACACTACACACCATATCTCTGTAGGAGTAGGTCAATCTGTTGCACTCTCTAACACACACATGCTGTTAAGCACACACACGCACACGCACGCACCTTGGTCCTGTTGCACCTTCTAACATGACTTATTACACCTAGACGGAGGGAGTAGTAAGTATACGAGATACGGTGGCACACTGACTTAAGTCGAATACAAGTGCCCAAAATTTGTGTGCATGTTATAATAAGGATTCACTTAAAATAGTACGTGAGCGAACAGAGGGATCAATTGGACAGTGTTCCCGAGCAGTAGCGAGATGTGTGAGGTAGTAAGATACACTGCTGGCACTTTTAATTTTTCTTATTAATTTGTTCGTTTCACACTCAGACTGGTGGGACCCAACGTACTACGTGGAGAGAGGTAAGGTGACTAAGGCCGCATTATTTCTGCACCACTGTGGATAGTCTTACCACCAAAGCCACGTGACATGATTATGATTGAAATCCTAATGACTCCCACACACACACACACACAAAAACGGCATGCCTGTCACACGAATGCAGGAATGTATAAAAGGTTATTTTCCTCTCGTTGAACATAACGGGAGGGTTGTGTAGCTGGTTAGCCTGTTCGCTCATCAAACTTGAGGTCTCGGGTTCGATAACTACACTTGAGCATAATTTTTGCAAGGAGGATTCTTTGACTGGTCAAAATGTTTTCTAGGATTTGCACGCTTCACACTCTCTCTCCATTATATATATACACACTGGAGCCTCAGCGCTTGTAGTTGCTCTCTTCACACTCTCTCGCCCTCTCCCGCTGGATCCTCAGCACCTGTAGTTGCTCTCTTCACACTCTCTCGCCCTCTCCAGATCTAAACAAGACTTCGTTGGCCTCTCTCTCCCCTCACTGCTGCTCAAAGAGCCGGAAGGATCCGTCCGCCGGGAAGGGAAGGAGGCTTAACGCTGTCGCCGTCGGCGAGGGAGGGAATCCACTACTGGCACTGCTGTTCACTTTCCACCCAGCGGCGGCGCGGGAGGGCCTCCGACCCTTCTTCTTCGCCGCCGTCCCGTCGCCCACCGAACCACGCCCCAAGAACCTAAAGGTATATTTTACTTACTCCACATGCATTGCTCTAGCTGCATGTATACCATGAATCGAGGACGTGGTTCAAAGAGGAAAGGAGTGGGGGAAAGTAGTGCGAAAAAGTTGTATATAACATGAATATAGGACATGGTTCAAAGAGGAAATGAAGGGGGAAAGTTGTATAGCATGAATCTAGGACGTGGTTCAAAGAGGAAAGGAATGGGGGAAAGTAGTGGGGAAAGTTGTATCGCATAAATCTAGGACGTGGTTCAAAGAGGAAAGGAAGGGGCGAAAGTACTAGTTCAAAAAGGAAAGGAAGGGACAAGGCTGTAGAGTTTGAGCAGGACTAGATTTGCTGCGCTCACATAGGGAAAGGTGTCTAAAGATAACAAAACTGGGACCAACACAAATATCCTCCTTGGTTGTTTGTTCTTTGTTGCAACAGACTGTGCATGACCACAGTACATCGGTAGATGCACATGGTGCTGGTGCGTCCACTGTCCCGTGCAACTCATTAGCTGTTGTTAATCTATGGCCCTGTTTGGTTAAAAACTCCCTAGTCCCTACCTGCTTGGTTCTAGGGACTAAACATGGACTAGAGGTTATTAAATGACATGATAAAAGACCATGCTACCCCTAGTAATGAACTAATAGAAACAAGGTGCGATGCGTGGCAGAGGCAACTGTTGGAAAAAGTCTCAAAAAGACTCCCTCGGGGTCTTCTTTCTTTAGTCCCAAATGCCCACTTTTAGTCCCAAAAAGTCCCTCCTGTTTGGTTTAGATGTGACTGACACGGATTTTTTTAGTCCCTACACCAAAATGTCCTTGTAAACAAACACCCTCTAATAGTGCCGCTAGAAAATTGATGCAATGCCACAGTTAAAAGCAAATTACATGTTTAATGAATTTTATTGTTAATATAATCTCTATGTTAATATTAATCAATGCCACCGTTTGAGAAATGCTACTGTCTTGCTTTCTTTCCCATTTCGATAAGGTAGATGCTTCTTTTTGTTGGCTTCTGTGTCATCCATCGTTATTGACCACTAATTGTTTCCTTTGCACCTCTGTGTAAACAGGGTTATCTACTTCACCTCGTTTCCATTGTAACCTTTTGTTCCACTACACAAAACACTTTTGTTTTAAGACTATTTTGTGCAGTTCAACCAAAATGTCACACCGACAACGTTGCTTGATTGCTTGATCTTAGTGGAACTACACAAGAGGAGATCTTACTTCCTATCCGTTAAGGCGAATTTGGTTCAAATATTCTTCTTGTGAGTTGTTTGAATTCCGCATCATGAGAGGTCAGTACTAGCCTTCTTTCACATGATTCTGGAGTGTGCTTTCATATGTTGTGCTACTTGTACAATAATGTTGCTTGATTTTAGTGAACTGCACAAATGGAGACAAGACTTCCAATCTGTATGTGCATCATAATATACCCATTGAGGTAAGATAAGGATATTTCACAACTGTTGGCCTGTATTTTGCCACTTTCATCAGAAAATTAAGTTTAGTACTATACTTGTGCTCTCTAATTGACATGCCAAATCTTACATTGAAGGCGAAGCTTGTCTGTTATTGAACCAAGTGATGAAGGGGAAGAACAAGCGGAAGAAAAACAAAAATCAACTCCCGGTGCTGTAATGAAGCACCAGAACTGTGATGACACAAGTAATGATATAGTTTTGCATCTTAATTTATTGCTATGGCTGGAACGAGCAATTGTTTTGCCACTGATTTGATGCCATACGTAATTATCTCTACTTGTGCAAATAGGGATCTTCTTTGAAGATACCATATATTTTAGTGGAACTGGAAAAAAAGATATAGTAAGCATGGCCACCATAGTAGATAGCAACAGATGGTTCCGGAGAAGTGCTTCATCTGTATGCTCTACACAATCAGCCTCCTGACAAAGGTTGGTACTCGCCCACTCATTCATCCATATGATTGAGCTTTGTCATCTCTATTAGCGTTGTGCTACTGTTTAGATATTGTCATGAAAAAGTGGTATTGTCCTTGAGAAGTGCTTCATCTGTGATGTTTTAAATATTTCCTTTCCTTTTTTCGAGCAAATAGGGATGGTAGCATTTAGTTGTCCTCTTGTCTTTGCACAATAGGATCATCTTCCTCTGAAGAAGAATATGGAGTACGTGAAGTGACTAGTTCCGATTATGCCAGGATGAAGAAGCACTGTCTATCTTCTCATCAGAAGGAGCAGTTGAAGGATGGTTACATTACTCCCCACTAGGCCAAACTAACTTCAGCTCAGAACGACTGACAAATCTCCATTTTTTTGCTGTGATGCGTGAGTACAATGTTGTTCTAGGATTCTCATCAGAAGGAGCAGTTGAAGGATGGTTACATTACTCCCCACAAGACCAAACTAACTTCAGCTCAGAAGGATGAAAAATCTCCATTTTTTTGTTCTGATGCGCGAGTACAATGTTGTTCTAGGATTCTTTCTGGTGAGTTCCATTTTTCTAAAACTGTGCTCTACATGGACCATGTAGGTGCCTATTTAAACTGTCAATTCATAGTACATTTTGCTTTATACTAATCACTTTTTTTGTATTTGTGCAAACAGGGGTGATCGGCTTGATTTCAATGGGAACTGCACAAAATGTTCATGAATACATTGAATCATTCATTTCCACCACAAGAAAGGAGGTGCCGATAAGTTCAAGGCGTTGCAACATATAAGGGCGAAATCATACAAGCTACGCGTGAATTTGGTTGATTTTGGTGGAACTGCACAAAAAGAATAGTTGGTTTATTTAGCACGAGGTGCCATGTCAATGTCCGAACTGATGGCAAACCCTGCCCATTCCACAATCGTAGGCGAGTACATTTTTGAATGGGACGCCCTTGCTATCAGCAGCGTCGATCATTTTTTTCTTTATTCTTTAGTTGTGAAGTAAATTTTGCCTCTAACATGTGAGTCACTGAGATGCATAATCATCGATTGTTTTGAATGTTCTCTATGAATTGCCAGCCCTGTGTGTTTGATTGCAATGTACAGAAACGCTAAAAAGTTGCTCAAATTCTTTGTACTCCTTCTATTCCTTTTTACTTCGCACATTGTGAAAGTGCATACTTTTTTGTATAAGATTGGTCAAAGTAGAGATACTTTGACTGCAGACAAAACTTGTATAGAAAGGACCGGAGGGAGTACATGTGAAACTGCTGCAAACGAGGTGATCACCCTGGGAATAATGCTAGTACGTATTGTTTTGCATGTTCATCCAATGCCAGTGATATAGGAATTCGAACTAATCGAAATAAATTCATTCATACATGGTCGGATTTCATATAAACATGCCGGATTTAATTATATTTCATACATTCTTCAACTAAAAAGGGGTGTTTGTGGCCGCATGCATCTCCCAGATGCAGAGGCCGGGGGTCATCCTCCTTTTCTAAAAAAACTAAAAAGGGGTGCAGTGGAGGTATAATTAATTAACCGAAGCTACCCACCTGTGTCCTACTGAGCCGAACAGAAGCTTCAGTGACTTAACTGTAGGTGCAGTTGCGTAACTGACATGTGGCCTGTTAGGCCCACGTGTCAGTCAACCAACTGCACCAGCAGTTAAGTAGAAGCAGCGTTCTTCTCCAGCGCAGCTCTCTGACTCCACGTCGTCGCCAAGAAGCTAACCGGCCGTCAATGGTCAATCCGCCTAGCTTGGCTTCAACCGGAGGGTAGCAGCGGTGGCCTTACTTGGACCTGAGCGGTGGCGACCTACCGTGTTCTACCCTTCCTCATTTTCTATGTGGCGCGGCCTCGTTGGCAGCGGGGTGGGGCCTCGGCGGAGCCGGCGATGTCCTCTATCTCGTTGCCGGCGGGCGGCGCCTCAGCGGAGCGGTGGAAATCCTCCCCCATGTTGCCGGCAGGGTGGGGCCTCTGCTGAGCCAGCAATGTCCTCTGCCTCGTTGTTGGTGGGGCGGGGCCTCGGCGGAGCCAGCGGTGTCCTCTGCCTCGTTGTTGGTGCCATGGGGCCTCGGCGGAGCCGGCGGTGTCCTCTGCCTCGTTGTTGGCGCCGCGGGGTGTCGTCGATGCCTGCTGAGCGGGGACTCGTCGGAGCCGACATTGTCCTCTGCTCGTCCTCGGTCTCGCCAAACAGCGCCTCGCCCGCTTCATCGCCCTCTTTGCTAGCCTCTTTGTAGGCGGCCATAGCCTCCGCCACCCGCATGCGGTATCGCCAGCGCTCGAGGCGGCCCTTGCGCGCGGAGCGGTACGAGTTGAGCAACGCCTCCTGCTCCACCCGCTCCGCGGCGATCTGCTCCTCTGCCTGCAGGTGCTCCTGGAGGAGATGGTGGTTGTAGGCAGCGTCGGCCTGCGCCTCCCGGAACTGCTCCTCACGCATCTGCCTCACCCTGTCCATATATTGGGCACGGGCCTCGCCGATGGTCATGGTGCAATGCACCGCGAGGATGGCACGGAGGAGGGGGGTGGTGCCGGATTGTCGGCTACCATGTTCTCCATTGGGACGTCGTCATCCTCCGAATGCCTGCCGGCCAGCCGGTCGGCAGCAATGGCTGTTATCTCCTTGTGGTACGTCGTTCGCCCGTCCCGAAGAGCGCTAGAGCGTGAGGAAGCCATGGTGGGCAGTAGTGGTGTGGACAGGAGAAAGGCAACGGATGCGGATGACTGCGGCTATGGCCGGCGTAGCAGTTTATATAGCGATGGTGGGCGGGCAGAGGGATGGACGTGTGACGCCGGAGTAGCCGCCTCGGCAACCATGTACCATTAATGTATGCGGCAGATGGACGGACGGACGGCACTTGTGTCGTTTGAAGGCGGAGCAATAGCCTGCACCAGGAAGCGGGACGGCCGGCGCTGACTGTTTCAGGCGGAAAGCGCGCGCGGGCGAGGAGATCACTTTACTTGGATAGGATGACAATGGGGACCCACCAGGTCCATAGCCTCACGTACGCAAGCGCCTCCTTATTATATATATATATATATATATATATATATATATATATATATATATATATATATATATATATATATATATATATATATATATATATAACTATAATTTATTTTGCTTCCTCCTGGTCTCCTGACAGCACGGTCCCATGCCATTGTCTACCTATGTACTCCCTCCTTTCCGGTTTATAGGGCTTATCTCAAAATTTTAGCTTTTCCATTTTATAAGGCTCAATTTGGTTGTTTTCCATCACATGTTCAGATTCCAAGGTGCATTAAATCATTGCATGCAAGTATTAAGAGAAAATTGACCAATGCATGTACTTTATGCATGCATGCATTGCAATTAATGCATTGATAAACATAATTTTTTAAGGATAACAAGAGCATTAATTAGGTGCTTTTGCAAAACTAGAAAAAGTATTCAACCACTCGCCATCAACCTTGATTGGTGAGATTTTTGAATTGAGCATTATAAACCGGAAAGGAGGGAGTAGTCAATAAACGAGAGAATTGCACAAGAAGCGGCCGACAGCTGGGACCAAGCAGCTCGAGCAGTATTTGTGTTTTTGAGGTGTGAGCACTGCAGAGTTTTTCGATGGTTACCCCAGATATTAATTTTTCTCCTCTGAACAACAACGAAAACGTCGCTGCAGGTATTAACTGGGCGGGCTGTGGCTTGTCTATCCCATGCCAGATATTCAGCCCAGATATTAATTTTTTCAAGCTGAAAATGGCTAGCCCAGCTATACTTTTTTTAGGAATACCCAGGCAATGTCAAGTTGTTATTCTCCGCCCCACTGGGCTGCAAATCTTTCCTAGGAGGAATGCATTAGGCTTAACAACAAAATGGGCTTTAAGAAATAATAAATGGGATGTAATTATAAAAACTGGGTAGTAACTATAAAAAAATGCACCAAACTGTGATTACTTTATAAAATATTATTTTTGGAATATTAAAAAATTTAATTTCATTAATTGTTGCGAGCGGAATGTTTCGTTGGATTTTTACACAATATAAATTTATATTGAAATTGTATTTAATCTGACTAAAATTTCGGGATAAAAATATTTGAATCCCATCAAAATGTGGGAAATTTTATTGAATTCTGTTTTGAATGGTTGGTTGAAATGGGTTGTACTTTTAACAAACTGTAAATGGGTTGTAGTAAATTCCATTAGAATTCAAAAATGGGCTACACATTCTTACAAATCTCAAATGGGCTATAAGTTCTCTGCCACACACTTCTGGCCTTACTAAGTTGACGCGTTCCCTAAAAAATCAGAGTTGGCGGGTGTCGGGGATATACCCCGCGGTATGACCCGGCCGGAGTCGTAAACCGACCGGGACTTGATAAACCGGCGGATGGTAAACCGGCAGACAGTTAAGACAGATGGCTAAGTCAGACGGTAAACCGGCAGATGTTAAACCGGCAGAGTTACGACAGATGGCTAAGACAGACGGTAAACCGGCGAACAGTAAACCGGCGGGTGTTAAACCGGCAGACAACGTTAAACCGGCAGACAATGTTAAACCGGCAGACGTTAAGAAGCCCAGGAAGGGAAGTCAAAATAGTTTAAGTTAAAGTCCGAGTTGGACTCCACATGTAACCCGCCCCTTCAACATATATAAGGAGGGGCAGGGCTCCTCAAAGGAAAAAAGAAGGAAGAAACAATCTCTAAGGCTAGACACAATTAGAGGAGAGCCGGTTTACGGCGACTCCCTCGTGATGATAATGAGATCTAGCCTCAAACAGCATGTAGGGTATTTACCGGATGATGTTTCCCGGGGCCCGAAGCTGTCTAAACCCTTGCCTTGTGTTGCGTCTCTCGATTCCGCTCAACCCCTCTCAAGCTACCACATAGATGTGTTGGCCTCGCGACTAAGTCCTCACACTAAGGACATCTGACGTGTTAATTCCACGACAGTTGGCGCTCACCGTGGGGCCCGCGCATGGCGGTGTCGAGTTCTTGGAGGGATCTCTTCAGGAATCGAGAAGCTCGTGACTGGCCGTCTGGAGGAGAACCGGCACAAAAATATCTACATCAACGTCAAGTTCGTCGGTCCAGATCGAAAAAGTTTCAAGGACAGCATGCACGGCAACAAGGGCATATTTGTTCAACGCCACCGATGGGAGACAATCTGTCCAAGCCAACAAGAGATCGGTTTCGCCGGATCCTGCAAGCGATCGAGTGACAGTTTCCATCAAAATAGATAAAAGGTTTCCAATGTTGATCCGCCGAGTTCTATCAATCGGTGAGCAAGTACAAGTCGGGTCAAAGAAAATAGTCAAAGGAAAGGACAGCGACAAGCTCGAACTCCTCCTGCAACTCGCTTCATCGAACCACCGCGCCTCCACTGTCACGGCCTTGTTTCTGCTGCGAGGCCGCCTTGGATGAAGTGCCCTGTCGCCGTGAGTCGCTGTCCCATTGGGCTTCTACAAGGAGTCGCCCTTGCTGGCCGTGCCATAAGCCGCCGGTCGCACTTCCTCGCTGGAATCACCCCGCCTCTGCGCCATCGCTCGCCTCGCGCCGCTTGGCCTTGCTCTAAGTCGCCCTCGTGGCCCGCGCCTTCGAGGCCTCACGTGCGCCGCTGCACCTCAAACCGACCCAGACACGGACGGCCCGCGGGCTCGGACTCCTCATGCAACCCGCCTCGTTGACCTACTATGCATCAATCATCGCAGGTTCACGCCTCCAACTAGCCGGCGCCACTGCAAGGCATTGTTTTCACGGCCTTGCCTCTGTCGCGAGTCCTCGGCGTGACTCCTCCTCAGACGCCTAGTTCACCTCTGCTGCCGCCATCCCTCACGCTGATGAAAAACTCCTCCCGCGTCACGGCGCTGCCCGAGTGCTGCCGCCCTTGCTGCGAGGCCGCCCTGGCTGAGTCGCCCCGTTGCCGAGGCTCACCGTCCGTGCCTCACTTCGCGTTCGGCCCGTCAAAACCGCTCGGCCGTCTCTTAAACTGCAGCTGCGCCGAGCAGCCGTCGCCGTGGACCGGATCGCCGAGTCGCTGGCGTTTCCTCTGCCGCGGCTCCTATCTCCGGCTCGCCTGTCGCCGTCGATATGACTCATCTCGCTAGAGTCCTCCCTGCATTGGTTTCAACCCACCGGGTCACCGCCTGCCACTCCTCCCTCTTGTGGTTCCCTTCGCGCGGCCACGCTGGCTCTGTGTCGAAGTCGTCGTCGCCTTCGCCGCCTCTCCGCCATTACAGCAGTAAACCGCCGCTACAGGGGCCTCGACCCGGCTGCGCTGTCGCCTCCACAACCTCACTATGAGCCTCCGTCTGCCCGACAGTTATAAGGCAGAGTCGATGTATGGCGGATTGAGAAGCCGGTCTGCGAATTGCCTTGGCTCGAATAGCACTTATTTGGCTATAGTTGATTAAAAGGAACAAGACGCTAAAATTTAGAAGGAGCGGAGCTGTTTACTATAACATAACGCTGCAGAGGTTAAAGATTAAATAAATTCGCCGGGTCAAAACAACCCATGCCGGTACACTGTGTGGCCTGTTTTGCTGCGCCCTCAATCTTCTTATACAGCGCTTCAAAGCTGCCGACGACAAGTCGCCGGCCTCGCTGGATGCTGGCCATTTCAACCTCGAAGAGTCACCGCCTGGGCTGTTTCCATTGCTGAGTCGTTGCAGCTGCAAACCTGGCTTTGTCCGGCCGGCGCCGGTTTACTACTACTCCTCACGGATACTACCGGTTCTTGTGGTCGCTTTGATCCGCCTGTATGCTGCAGATAGAAGGCAGCCTTGTTTTTGCCACAAATCACCGGGCCCTTCCGTCGGGTTACCGCGCCCCGTCTTAGTCACCCGCCAGCTCCGCCCGGTGTGCTACGGGCCGCTTTGTCCCACCGGAGCCTCTACTGCTGAGTCATCATGGATGTGCTTGGCCGACCCGGCCTCGCCTTGAATCGCCGGGCTTCACCGCTGCAGTGGCCGCCGCGCCTTCAGGGTGTTTTCAAGCCGCCTCCGCTGAATTCTACTTCAAGTCACCGTGATCCACGGGTTTCGGTTGGCGAAGACAAGTCTGAAGCATTACGTGCGTATAGAAGATAATAAGCCAGCCCCTATTACACGTGAAAAGTGGTGAAGGAAAACGGATGCAGATACTATATGGAGATCCAAAGCGAGTCTTTTGTTCATGACTACCACGGACGGTGTACATAGCCCGATGCTGGTCACTCTAAATCACATCAACACGTTGAGGATCGCGCCAAGCTGCTGCTGTGGCCCGTGGGCGAATTAAGAAAGGGACGTGGGCACTTTTGGCAGGGCCTGGAGGGGATAGTGCACAAATATCTTATGTGCGCATATATGGATCAAAAGGAATTCAGCAGACGTATTACAAGGTTATCTACACACGTTATTCATGGACCATCGGGCGGTCGAGCAAATCAGGTGATATCCATCTAAATTTGTTTTATTAACACATATTTCTATCAAAGGGCAAATTACTTGGATTTGTATATTTTTATACACAGGACTATTATTCATTACAAATGTGGTTTACACTACGGATTGATAATATCCCACCCGGGGATAATCCGGGACATATCACATGATGAATGGACGCACACAAGCTGCTGCCCTTGCGATCCGGTCCACATCGGCTTGCTGGGATCACGTCTACTTGTTGTCAATGGACGTGCGCAAATCGCCGCCCCCGAGGCCAGGTGTACATCAACACACTGAGCTGCACCCGTCCGCATAAGCTGCTTATTGAGGATGAGCAAGTCACAGCTTGGGTAGCCCGGTTTTCTTCCAGCAAATTGGAAGCAAGTTATCATCAACCGCCGTTTGCACTGGGCGGCTCAGTGGGTAGGCGCACAAGTCGCTACCACTACTATTTGGTTAACTTCAAATAGCCTTGGAAGGAACCATTGGCCGAGTTGTTGACACGGATCATACGGGATCATTTATAACCCGCCGCAGTCATCTCAACCTTCTGTGGATTCACATCGTGCTATCAACATCAATGATATACAATTTATACCGATTTATATCACGGTCAAATATGGAGAATCTCAAGCCAACTCCTCGAGTCACCTTTGAGACTCGGGGGCTATGATGATATGACTCAGCGAGTCTTTCCAGTTTCAACATTTCAAGTGCCCCAGGATGTTGAAGGGAAAGATAACCCGGTACCGGAGGCTACTGTTATATTGATAAAAGTTTAAAGGCTGTCAGAAATATTCCGGCTCACAATGATGCTTCCGGTTTATAATCCGGTTCAAGAGGAAACTATATCTTGCAAAAGCTCCGACGCTCTCAATATCCGGTTCAAAATCCCGGTTCAAGAAGGATTTATCTCTTGCAAAAAGTTAAAGGTTGCCAAAGAGGACCTGCTGCCCTGACGCGCGGTTCAAACATGGGTATCCTGCCTTATGGGCTCATCTTCATATGATCACTTGGGGGCTTCCTGTTCAAACATAGGTGTATTCACCAAAGAGAACATAGCGTTACTACCCTCTTGATGCAGCTATCAAGCCAATATTATTATAAGGGGCCAAAGAGAGTTGGTTGCATAGCACAACTCAAACATAGGCACCCGGCGAGCATAGTTCAAAAATATAGCACATGGGAGCTTCAGCTGACAAAGCGGAGTCCTGTCCATTAATCCGGCTATCACACCACAACAAAGCTTGGGAGCTTCACACCCAAGGGGCCAAAGAGAGTCTCGATGCTATGCACAACTCAAACATAGGCACCCAATGAGCATAGCTCATCGCGTTACTTGGGGGCTCCTTGTGCCAAATACCAAGGAGTTTGAACGGACCCTTGTAGCTGGGTATCGACCCACAGCTTGGAAGCCTGGTATATTTACCTAAAACCCCGGGTTAACATGCCTTCATCAAGTAAGACATTCCTATCCAGGTCATCCTGGCACGGCCCTCCGAACGTTTGACAGTTACTCTCATTGAGACCCTGCACTTGTCAAAGTTAAAACGGTGATTGGTTAGTTGGAGGTCCATCTTAAAAGGCTTTGTTAAATTGTTCAACTCAGCGGCCTGGCAGCCCACAAAAAGCCTCGAATTTGGGCCTGGCAGCCCCCAAAAAGCCTCGACTACACGGTTTTATTTGCCTTTGTTAAGATTTTTCTCTTTTGATAAATTTTATGTTGAACTGGTGTCTATTGACCCGGCATGACTATCAGTCATCAAATTAACCCGGTGTTCATTAACCCGGCTCGACTTTCAACTACAAGTTGTCAGTACATAATCACTTATAATCCGGTGTTTATTGACCCGGCCTGGCTTTGGACTATAAGTCGCCAGCATATATTTGGATTGCGCCATTGGAATTATGCGCTTATAAATCATTGGGTATATTATTCAAATAGCCAACATGGCTGGATTTCTATTATGGTTATCAATAACCAGTATTATGATTACGGTTTTCAAAGTCGCTTTAGCGCAATGGCTATCATATTATCAATGGATATGATTTTTATTCTACAATTGAAGGAATAGTCCCGAGTTGCTGCAGGCTTACAACCCGGCACTTGGGGGCTACATTATTTAAGTTGAGATTACATCAAATATGCAAGTCTCATGTCGCTGCAAGCATGCACCATGACACTTGGGGGCTAATGCAAAGTCATTCTTTGTTTATCTTATTGAAGACCCGACTCATCACATTATAATGAGCCGGCCCTTGGGGGCTACCAATTGCTCCTGTCAAACAATTCAAGGTACAAAGCTTTTATTCATTATATTGAAGGGTCCACTACTCAGTTGGTAAAGCACAAGGCTCTTAACCTTGTGGACGTGAATTCAAGCCCCATGATGGGGGTTACATCATATGATGTTATTTTCATTGAAGTATATATCAAAGTCCCAGCTCAATATTATCTTACTGAGCCGGCCCTTGGGGGGGCTACACAGTTGCTGTTCAAAGATTACATGATTATATTTACAAAGTCCCTATTCATTATTGCATAATGACCCGGCCCTTGGGGGCTACACTGGTTGAAGTTTTTATGAGCATCAGGAAATTACAAGTCCCAGGTTGCTGCAAGCATGACAACCCGGCACTTGGGGGCTACATATGTGGGATACTCAATTCTGACAAGTGATTGAGATGAACAACCTGGATTTCTTCAAGATTGTGATATTTATATTGAAGCAAGTACTAAGTTGTTGCTATGCTACCTTCTTAAAGACTTGAGGGCTACAAGTGATAGTCATATAAGAGGTATATTTTCAAGCTGGAGGTTAACTACAAGTATGACCCGGTGCTATCAATATTTATAAACCGGCAAGTTCTACATTCCTAAATCGGCTGAAGATCAGATGAGTATTTCAAGGACCAATATTGTTTTAAAACATTGGGAGCTGAATCAAAGGAGTTATTCTTCACAATATATTTTCTATGAGAAACCAATGTCAGCAAATTGATTATGAAGCTGGCCTATTAAACCGGATTTTCTAGAAGAAGGAAGTGACAAGGACTTAAGGATGATCGGGATCAGTTTAACATGGATAAATCCAAATTAAACTGGGGGCTAATGTCGGGGATATACCCCGCGGTATGACCCCGCCGGAGTCGTAAACCAGCCGGGACTTGATAAACCGGCGGATGGTAAACCGGCAGACAGTTAAGACAGATGGCTAAGTCAGACGGTAAACCGGCAGATGTTAAATCGGCAGAGTTACGACAGATGGCTAAGACAGACGGTAAACTGGCGAGCAGTAAACCGGCGAGTGTTAAACCGGCAGACAATGTTAAACCGGCAGACAATGTTAAACCGGCAGACAATGTTAAACCGGCAAAGGTTAAGAAGCCCAGGAACGGAAGTCAAAATAGTTTAAGTTAAAGTCCGAGTTGGACTCCACATGTAACCCGCCCCTTCAACATATATAAGGAGGGGCAGGGCTCCTCAAAGGAAAAAAGAAGGAAGAAACAATCTCTAGGGCTAGACACAATTAGAGGAGAGTCGGTTTACGGCGACTCCCTCGTGATGATAATGAGATCTAGCCTCAAACAGCATGTAGGGTTTTTACCGGATGATGTTTCCCGGGGCCCGAAGCTGTCTAAACCCTTGCCTTGTGTTGCGTCTCTCGATTCCGCTCAACCCCTCTCAAGCTACCACATAGATGCGTTGGCCTCGCGACTAAGTCCTCACATTAAGGACATCTGACGTGCTAATTCCACGACAACGGGTATGCAAGGCTTTGTCAACTTATAGTCAACACACAGTTCTAGCAGCAGTGGCCGTTGGATGTCCATCCAACGGATGTCGTGCTTCTTCTTCAATCTCGGATATTCTAGCTTCACCTGCCCAAAAAATGATTCATCCCCCTGACATCTGGGGCGCACCATTTCAGAAGCTAACCTGTGGGCCTACTAAGTTGACGTACCAAGGGCTTTGTCAACTTAGTCAATATAAACGATTCTAGCTGTAGTGACCGTACGATGTCCATCCAACGGCCGTCGTTCTTCTTCAACCTCTGGTCTTCTTGCTCTAGCCGCCCAAAGTAGCGCCTGTCGTGCCGCCTGCTCCTGCCTCTCGTGGCCTGCTGTGCTGCCGCGGAGGCCTCACCGTCCCCTACTACTCCCACCACTGGCCAGGCCATCGCTCTACTCACCCACTGACCCACACCCCCTGTTATTCTGTGGCGATGACAGCGCAGCCGAACCAGTGAACCCTCGTACTCCTCTCCGCGTGTGCATCCACTGCCGCGTCTTCCCCGCTCTGCGTCGTCCCCTTCCTAGGCCTCGCCGTCGTCCACCGCCGCGGTGCTCTCGGCGTGGCATGGTCAACGTGGTCAAGGAACGACTTCCATCGGACGTGGACTGTACGTGGAGAGGCTGACAGCTGGGTCCACGGCAGCCGCAAGGAAGTGCCTCCTTATTACGCGCAAAATAATTATTCCTCCACCTAACAGCGGGGACCCACCGGACGGGCTACCGTATTTTTCGAAAAAATGATTCGCCCCCTGACTGCTGGGACCCACGAGCTACATCTTTGCACGCAAGGAAGTGCGTCCGAAAAAAGAACGATTCGCCCCCCTGACTGCTGGGACCCACCAGCTACATCTTCGCACGCAAGGAAGTGCGTCCGAAGAAAAAAAACGATTAGCCCCCC
>NC_041389.1:682305388-682314775 GCF_002162155.2 Triticum dicoccoides | reverse complement strand
GGACCCAGCAGCTATACCTTCGCACGCAAGGAAGTGCGTCCGGGCAAAAAAAACGACTCGCCCCCCTGACTGCTGGGACCCACCAGCTACATGTTCGCGGGCAAGGAAGTGCCTGACAGTCGGGACCCATCTAGTCGAAGCGTACGTAGCGTTGTCATCCTGGTCACGAACGTGTACGTACATACTGGTCGATGTAGAGGCACGCATGTGTCGTAGTAGAGGCGCGCACGTAGCATGTACACGTACGTACAGCGGCGAGGGTGCAAGAAAGAAAATACGGCCACGTACGTACATACGGGCAGGGTCTCTAACGCCTACTCGCGCATACGTACATGGCTGGGTCGGAACGGAGAAACAGCATCGTCGTCGTGTTCATGGGGAGCCAACCGGCTGGGTCGGAAAGGAATGTGTGGTCGTGTTCATTGGGAGGGCTTGGATGGAACAGGCGATGGAAACGAGGCCTGGCGTACCACACAACGGAGGAAACGGCCTTGTGTTCGACCGGCCACGTTCGAAACGGGGTCCTGTTGATCGGGAGGGGCCTGGCGTACCGCAAAATGGAGGAAACGGACCTCCTACGGTCGAAACGGGGGTCCTGTTGATCGGGAGGGGTGTGGCATACCGCAAAACGGACGAAACGGACTTGTGTTGGAGCGCTACGGTCGAAATGGGGGGGAGGGGTGTGGCGTACCGCAAAACGGGACTCCACGGGATACTGTTCATCTCCACCGTCGACCTCCTCCAGCCTCCACGGGCTACCGTCGACCTCCTCCAGCCTCCACGGGCTCCTGTTCATCCAGCCTCCACCGTGCGCTACTCCACCGGCTACTGTTCAACCACCCCTCCACAGGCACCCCTCCACCGTCTACTGTTCATCCAGCCCTCCACACCACGGGGTCCTGTTCAACCACCCCTCCACTAAAGGAAATATTCCCTAGAGGCAATAATATAGTTATTATTTATTTCCTTATATCATGATAAATGTTTATTATTCATGCTAGAATTGTATTAACCGGAAACATAATACATGTGTGAATACATAGACAAACAGAGTGTCACTAGTATGCCTCTACTTGACTAGCTCGTTGATCAAAGATGGTTAAGTTTCCTAGCCATAGACATGAGTTGTCATTTGATTAACGGGATCACATCATTAGGAGAATGATGTGATTGACTTGACCCATTCCGTTAGCTTAGCAATCGATTGTTTAGTATGTTGCTATTGCTTTCTTCATGACTTATACATGTTCCTATGACTATGAGATTATGCAACTCCCGTTTACCGGAGGCACACTTTGTGTGCTACCAAACGTCACAACGTAACTGGGTGATTATAAAGGTGCTCTACAGGTGTCTCCGAAGGTACTTGTTGGGTTGGCGTATTTCGAGATTAGGATTTGTCACTCCGATTGTTGGAGAGGTATCTCTGGGCCCACTCGGTAATGCACATCACTTAAGCCTTGCAGGCATTGCAACAAATGAGTTAGTTGTAGGATGATGTATTATAGAACGAGTAAAGAGACTTGCCGGTAACGAGATTGAACTATGTATTGAGATACCGACGATCGAATCTCAGGCAAGTAACATACCGATGACAAAGGGAACAACGTATGTTGTTATGCGTTTTGACCGATAAAGATCTTCGAAGAATATGTAGGAGCTAATATGGGCATCCAGGTTCCGCTATTGGTTATTGACCAGAGAAGTGTCTCGGTCATGTCTACATAGTTCTCGAACCCGTAGGGTCCGCACGCTTAACGTTCGTTGACGATATAGTACTATGAGTTATGTATGTTGGTGACCGAATGTTGTTCGGAGTCCCGGATGAGATCACAGACATGATGAGGAGCTCCGAAATGGTCCGGAGGTAAAGATTCATATATTGGATGATATGGTTAGGCCAAGGGGTCAGGCCCACGGGGCTATAAGTCGGTGCAAAAGGAGTTTTGTGAAGGCCAGGGCGCCAAACGCCGGAGACCCTGGCGTCTGGCCCTGGGCCAGACGCCGAGGCCCATGGTGTCTGGGCCAGACGCCAAGGATTGTGGCGTTTGGTCCTGGAGTCCGAGTGGGACTCTTGCCTTTCGGGTAACACCGACTTTGAGGAGGCTTTTGCTCCAAGTTTTGACCCCAGGGCTCAACATATAAATAGACGGGCAGGGCTAGCACCAAAGACACATCAAGAAACACCAAGCCGTGCGTCGGCAACCCCGTCCCCTCTAGTTTATCCTCCGTCATAGTTTCCGTAGTGCTTAGGCGAAGCTCTACAGAGATTGTTCTTCACCAACACCGTCACCACACCGCCGTGCTGCCGGAACTCATCTACTACTTCGCCCGTCTTGCTGGATCGAGAATGCGAGGACGTCATCGAGCTGAACGTGTGTAGAACTCGGAGGTGCTGTGCATTCGGTACTTGGATCGGTCGGATCGTGCAGACGTACGACTACATCAACCGCGTTGATAAATGCTTCCGCTTAGCGATCTTCAAGGGTATGAAGATACAGTCCCCCTCTCGTTGCTATGCATCACCATGATCTTGCCTGTGCGTAGGAAATTTTTTGAAATTACTACGTTCCCCAACAGTGGTATCAGAGCCTGGTTTTATGCGTAGATGTCATATGCACGAGTAGAACACAAGTGAGTTGTGGGCGATATAAGTCATACTGCTTACCAGCATGTCATACTTTGGTTCAGCGGTATTGTGAGATGAAGCGGCCCGGACCGACATTACGCATACGCTTACGCGAGACTGGTTTCACCGCCACGAGCACTAGTTGCTTAAAGGTGACCGGCGGGTGTTTGTCTCTCTCACTTTAGTTGAACCGAGTGTGGCTACGCCCAGTCCTTGCGAAGGTTAAAATAGCACCAACTTGACAAACTATCGTTGTGGTTTTCATGCGTAGGTAAGAACGGTTCTTGCTCAGCCCGTAGCAGCCACGTAAAATTTGCAACAACAAAGTAGAGGACGTCTAACTTGTTTTTGCAGGGCATGTTGTGATGTGATATGGTCAAGACATGATGCTAAATTTTATTGTATGAGATGATCATGTTTTGTAACCGAGTTATCGGCAACTCGCAGGAGCCATATGGTTGTCGCTTTATTGTATGCAATGCAATCGCCCTGTAATGCTTTACTTTATCACTAAGCGGTAGCGATAGTCGTAGAAGCATAAGATTGGCGAGATGACAACGATGCTACGATGGAGATCAAGGTGTCGCGCCGTTGACAATGGTGATCATGACGGTGCTTCAAAGATGGAGATCACAAGCACAAGATGATGATGGCCATATCATATCACTTATATTGATTGCATGTGATGTTTATCTTTTATGCATCTTATCTTGCTTTGATTGACGGTAGCATTATAAGATGATCCCTCACTAAATTATCATAGTAAAAGTGTTCTCCCTGAGTATGCACCGTTGCGAAAGTTCTTCGTGTTGAGACACCACGTGATGATCGGGTGTGATAGGCTCTACGTTCAAATACAATGGGTGCAAAACAGTTGCACACGCGGAATACTCAGGTTAAACTTGACGAGCCTAGCATATAACAGATATGGCCTCGGAACACGAAGACCGAAAGGTCGAGCGTGAATCATATAGTAGATATGATCAACATATTGATGTTCACCATTGAAATTGCTCCATCTCACGTGATGATCGGACATGGTGTAGTTGATATTGATCACGTAATCACTTAGAGGATTAGAGGGATGTCTATCTAAGTGGGAGTTCTTTAGTAATATGATTAATTGAACTTAAATTTATCATGAACTTAGTCCTGGTAGTGTTTTGCAAATTATGTTGTAGATCAATAGCTTGCGTTGTTGCTTTCATATGTTTATTTTGATATGTTCCTAGAGAAAATTGTGTTGAAAGATGTTAGTAGCAATGATGCGGATTGGATCCGTGATCTGAGGATTATCCTCATTGCTGCATAGAAAAATTATGTCCTAAATGCACCGCTAGGTGACAGACCTATTGCAGGAGCAGATGCAGACGTTATGAACGTTTGGCTAGCTCAATATGATGACTGCTTGATAGTTTAGTGCACCATGCTTAACGGCTTAGAATCGGGACTTCAAAGACGTTTTGAACGTCATGGACCATATGAGATGTTCTAGGAGTTGAAGTTAATATTTCAAGCAAATACCCGAGTTGAGAGATATGAGGTCTCCAACAAGTTCTATGGCTAAAAGATGGAGGAGAATCGCTCAACTAGTGAGCATGTGCTCAGATTGTCTGGGTACTACAATCGCTTGAATCAAGTGGTAGTTAATCTTCCAGATAAGATAGTGATTGACAAAGTTCTCTAGTCACCATCACCAAGTTAGCAGAAATTCATGATGAACTATAGTATGCAAGGGATGACGTGAACGATTTCCGAGCTCTTCGTGATGTTGAAATCAACGAAGGTAGAAATCAAGAAAAGAGCATCAAGTGTTGATGATTGATAAGATCACTAGTTTCAAGAAAAGGGCAAAGGGAAAGAAGGGGAACTTCAAGCAGAATGGCAAGCAAGTTGTCACTCCCATGAAGGAGCCCAAAGTTGGACCAAAGCCTGAAACTGAGTGCTTCTACTGCAAAAGAAATGGTCACTAGAAATAGAAATACCCTGAATATTTGGTGGATAAGAAGGATGGCAGAGTGAACAAGGGTATATTTGATATACAGGTTATTGATGTGTACCTTACTAGTGTTTAGAGTAGCCCTGAGTATTTGATACTTGTTCGGTTGCTAAAAATTAGTGACTCGAAACAGGAGTTACAGAATAAACAGAGACTAGTTGAGGGTGAAGTGATGATGTGTATTGGAAGTGGTTCCAAGATTGATATGATCATCATCGCACACTCCCTATACTTTCAGGATTAGTGTTAAACCTAAATAAATGTTATTTGGCGTTTGCGTTGAGCATGAATATAATTTGATCATGTTTATTGCGATACGGTTATTCATTTAAAGTCAAAGAATAACTGTTGTTCTCTTTACATGAATAAAACCTTCGATGGTCATACACCCAATGAAAATAGTTTGTTGGATCTCGATCGTAGTAATACACATATTCATAATATTGATGCCAAAAGATGCAAAGTTAATAATGATAGTGCAAACTTATATGTGGCACTGCCGTTTGGGTCATATTGGTGTAAAGCGCATGAAGAAACTCCATAAAGATGGATTTTCGGAATCACTTGGTTATGAATCATTTGATGCTTGTGAACCATGCCTTTTGGGCAAGATGACTAAAACTCCGTTCTCCGGAACAATGGAACGAGCTACTGACTTGGTGGAAATAATACATACCAATGTATGCGATCCAATAGGTGTTGATGCTCGTGGCAAGTATCATTATTTTCTAAAATTCACAGATGATTTGAGCAGATATGTGTATATCTACTTGATGAAACATAAGTCTGAAATAGTTGAAAAGTTCAAAGAATTTCAGAGTGAAGTGGAAAAATCATCGTAACAAGAAAATAAAGTTTCTATGATCTGATCGTAGAGATGAATATTTGAGCTACGAGTTTGGCCTTCATTTTAAACAATGTGGAATAGTTTCACAGCTCACGCCACATGGAACACCATAGCGTAATGGTGTGTCCGAACGTTGTAGCCGCACTTTATTGGATATGGTGCGATCTATGATGTATCTTACCGATTTACCACTATCGTTTTGGGGTTATGCATTAGAGATAGTTGCATTCACTTTAAATAGGGCACCATCGAAATCCGTTGAGATGACGCCTTATGAACTGTGGTTTGGCAAGAAACCAAAGTTGTCGTTTCTTAAAGTTTGGGGCTGCGATGCTTATGTGAAAAAGTTTCAACCTGATAAGCTCGAACCTAAATCGGAGAAGTGTGTCTTCATAGAATACCCAAAGGAAACTGTTGGTTACACCTTCTATCATAGATCCGAAGGCAAGATATTCGTTGCTAAGATGGATCATTTCTAGAGAAGGAGTTTCTCTCAAAAGAAGTGAGTGGGAGAAAAGTAGAACTAGATAAGGTAATAGTACCTTCTCCTGAATTGGAAAATAGTTTATCACTGAAATCAGTTCCAGTGATACCTACACCAATTAGTGAGGAAGCTAATGATGATGATCATGAAACTTCAGATCAAGTTACTACAGAACCTCATAGGTCTTCTAGAGTACGGTCCACACCAGAGTGGTACGGTAATCCTGTTCTAGAAGTCATGTTACTAGACCATGATAAACCTACGAACTATGAGGAAGCGATGATGAGCCCAGATTCCGCGAAATGGCTGGAGGCCATAAAATCTGAGAAAGGATCCATGTATGAGAACAAAGTGTGGACTTTGGTGGACTTGCCCGATGATCGGCAATCCATAGAAAATAAATGGATCTTCAAGAGGAAGACGGACATTGACAGTAGTGTTACTATCTACAAAGCTCGACTTGTCGCAAAAGGTTTTTCGACAAGTTCAAGGTGTTGAATACAATGAGATTTTCTCACTCGTATCGATGCTTAAAAGTCTGTCTGAATCATGTTAGCAATTGCCACATTTTATGAAATCTGGCAAATGGATATCGAAACTGCATTCCTTAATGGGTTTATTAATGAAGAGTTGTATATGATGCAACCAGAAGATTTTGTCAATCCTAAAGGTGCTAACAAAATGTGCAAGCTCCAGCAATCCATCTATGGACTGGTGCAAGCATCTCGGAGTTGGAATATACGCTTTGATGAGTTGATCAAAGCATATGATTTTATACAGATTTTTGGAGAAGCATGTATTTACAATAAATTGAGTGGGAGCACTACAGCATTTCTGATAAGTATATGTGAATGACATATTGTTGATCAGAAATAATGTATAATTATTCTGCAAAGCATAAAGGAGTGTCTGAAAGGAGTTTTTCAAAGAAAGACCTCGGTGAAGTTGCTTACATATTGAGCATCAAGATCTATAAAGATAGATCAAGACGCTTGATAAATTTTTTCAATGAATACATACCTTGATAAGATTTTGAAGTAGTTCAAAATGGAACGGTCAAAGAAAGAGTTCTTGCCTATGTTATAGGTGTGAAATTGAGTAAGACTCAAAGCCCGACCACGGCAGAAGATAGAAAGAGAATGAAAAGCCTCGGTCATAGGTTCTATAAAGTATGCTATGTTATGTACCAGACCTATTGTATACCTTGCTCCGAGTTTGGCAAAGGAATACAATTTTGATCTAAGAGTAGATCACTGGATAACGGTCAAGAATATCCTTAGTGAGGACTAAGGAGATGTTTCTCGATTATGGAGGTGATAAAAGAGTTCATCGTAAAGAGTTACATCGATGCAAGATTTTACACCGATCCAGATGACTCTAAGTCTCAATCTGGATACATATTGAAAGTGGGAGCAATTAGCTAGAGTAGCTCCGTGCAGAGCATTGTAGACATAGAATATTTGCAAAATACATACGGCTCTGAATGTGACAGACCCGTTGACTAAAATTCTCTCACGAGCAAAACATGATCATACCTTAGTACTCTTTGGGTGTTAATCACATAGCGATGTGAACTAGATTATTGACTCTAGTAAATCCTTCGGGTGTTGGTCACATGACGATGTGAACTATGGGTGTTAATCACATACAGATGTGAATATTGATGTTAAATCACATGGCGATGTGAACTAGATTATTGACTCTAGTGCAAGTGGGAGACTGAAGGAAATATGCCCTAGAGGCAATAATAAATTTATAATTTATTTCCTTATATCATGATATATGTTTATTATTCATGCTAGAATTGTATTAACCGGAAACATAATACATGTGTGAATACATAGACCAACAGAGTGTCACTAGTATGCCTCTACTTGACTAGCTCGTTGATCAAAGATGGTTAAGTTTCCTAGCCATAGACATGAGTTGTCATTTGATTAATGGGATCACATCATTAGGAGAATGATGTGATTGACTTGACCCATTCCGTTAGCTTAGCAATCGATTGTTTAGTATGTTGCTATTGCTTTCTTCATGACTTATACATGTTCCTATGACTATGAGATTATGCAACTCCCGTTTACCGGAGGAACACTTTGTGTGCTACCAAACGTCACAACGTAACTCGGTGATTATAAAGGTGCTCTACAGGTGTCTCCGAAGGTACTTGTTGGGTTGGCGTATTTCGAGATTAGGATTTGTCACTCCGATTGTTGGAGAGGTATCTCTGGGCCAACTCGGTAATGCACATCACTTAAGCCTTGCAAGCATTGCAACAAATGAGTTAGTTGCGGGATGATGTATTACGGAACGAGTAAAGAGACTTGCCGGTAACGAGATTGAACTAGGTATTGAGATACCGACGATCGAATCTCGGGCAAGTAACATACCGATGACAAAGGGAACAACGTATGTTGTTATGCGGTTTGACTGATAAAGATCTTCGAAGAATATGTAGGAGCCAATATGGGCATCCAGGTTCCGCTATTGGTTATTGACCAGAGAAGTGTCTCAGTCATGTCTACATAGTTCTCGAACCCGTAGGGTCCGCATGCTTAACGTTCGTTGACGATATAGTACTATGAGTTATGTATGTTGGTGACTGAATGTTGTTCGGAGTCCCGGATGAGATCATGGACATGACGAGGAGCTCCGAAATGGTTCGGAGGTAAAGATTCATATATTGGATGATATGGTTAGGCCAAGGGGTTAGGCCCACGGGGCTATAAGTCGGTGCAAAAGGAGTTTTGCGGAGGCCAGGGGGCCAAACGCCGGAGACCATGGCTTATGGGCTAGACGCCAAGGATTGTGGCGTTTGGTCCTGGAGTCCGAGTGGGACTCTTGCCTTTTGGGCAAAACCGAGTTTGAGGAGGCTTTTGCTCCAAGTTTCGACCCCAGGGCTCAACATATAAATAGAGGGGCAGGGCTAGCACCAAAGACACATCAAGAAACACCAAGCCGTGTGCCGGCAACCCCGTCCCCTCTATTTTATCCTCCGTCATAGTTTCCGTAGTGCTTAGGCGAAGCTCTACAGAGATTGTTCTTAACCAACACCTTCACCACGCCATCGTGCTGCCGGAACTGATCTACTACTTCGCCCGTCTTCCTGGATCGAGAAGGCGAGGACGTCATCGAGATGAACGTGTGTAGAACTCGGAGGTGCCGTGCGTTCGGTACTTGGATCGGTCGGATCGTGCAGACGTACGACTACATCAACCACGTTGATAAACGCTTCCGCTTAGTGATCTTCAAGGGTATGAAGATACACTCGCCCTCTCGTTGCTATGCATCACCATGATCTTGCGTGTGCGTAGGAATTTTTTTGAAATTACTACATTCCCCAACATCCACGGCCACCCCTCCACCGTCTACTGTTCATCCACCCCTCCACACCACGGGTTCCTGTTCATCCAGAGGCAACGCCACCG
>NC_041389.1:682248662-682305211 GCF_002162155.2 Triticum dicoccoides | reverse complement strand
GTCGCTCCATCGGGTTCAGTTAACAGCCATCGATCGATCGCTCGGGTTCAGTAACGCGTAGCCTGCAGTGCAATCGCTCGGGTTCAGTTAGAGCCCAACGCCTCGCTCGGCTTCAGTTAGAGCCAACGCCTCGCACACACGCGCGCATATGTACAAGAGAAACGCGCATCGCTCGGCCCCCGGCCTCCCACCGTAACCAGCAACTCCCCGAAATTTTCCTCCCCCTCGCTTCTACCACGGTTTTTTCTGTCATGGACGGCCCAAAGAATGTCATGCAGCTGCGTCTCCAGCCCGCCCAGAACGAAAAGCCCATTTTCTGTCATGATTTTTTGTCATAGAAGTAGGAGCCCACCACATCTATGACGATACCGGGTTTTGTCACAATTATCGTCATAGAAGTGTCATATGTATGACAGAAAAAAAATTCGTTCGGCCCAAAATGTCACAGATGTGTCTTTTTTTTGTAGTGCTCTGATGCCACTATTGGGGAATGTAGCATGCAATTTCAAAAAAATTCCTATGGTCATGCAAGATCTATCTAGGAGATGCATAACAACGATGGGGACAGTGTGTCTACGTACCCTCGTAGACCGTAAGCAGAAGAATTTCACAACGCGGTTGACGTAGTCGAACTTTCTTTGCACTCCACCAATCGAGTACCGAACGTACGGCACATCCGAGTTATGCATACGTTCAGCTCGGTGACATCCCCCGCCTTCTTGATCTAGCACGATGTTGAGGTAGTAGATGAGTTCCATCAGCACGACGGTGTGGTGACGGTGATGGTGATGTGATCCGTGCAGGGCTTCGCCTAAGCACCGCGAGAATATGACCGGGGGTGTAAACTGTGGAGGGGGGCGCTGCACACGTCTAAAAATTTATGTTGTCTGTGCTAGGGGCGCCCCCCACATATATATAGGTGGGAGGGGAGGGGAGAGGCCAGGAGGTGCCCCAAGTAGGACCAAATCCTACTTGGGCTCCTCCCAAGCCGCGTGCCCCCTGCCATATATATCGGAGTGGGGAGGAAAGGGGGAGAGGTGGAAGGAAGGGGGAATCCTATTCCCTTTCTTTCCTTTCCCCCTTCCCATTTCCTTCTCCATCTTGGCTGGCCCATATTGGGGGTGTACCAGCCCCTTGTGGCTGGTGTGTTTCCCATCTTGGCCCATAAGGCCCATATCTTTTGCCAGGGGTGTCCGGAACCCCTTTTGATGACCCGATAAGTACCCGATGACCCACGAAACACTTCTGGTGTCCGAATACCATCATCATATATATCAATCTTTACCTCTCAACCATTTCGAGACTCCTCGTCATTTCCGTGATCCTATCCGGGACTCCGAACAATATTCAGTCACCAAATTACATAACTCTCATAATGATATATCGTCAACGAACGTTAAGCGTGCGGACCCTACGGGTTCGAGAACTATGTAGACATGACTGAGACACCTCTATGGTCAATAACCAATAGCGTAACCTGGATGCTCATATTGGCTCCTACATATTCTATGAAGATCTTTATCGGTCAACCCGTTATGACAACATATGTAATTACCTTTGTCCATCGATATGTTACTTGCCCGAGATTCGATGGTCGGTATTTTCATACCTAGTTCCATCCCATTACTGGAAAGTCTCTTTACTCGTTCCGTAATACATCATCCTGCAACTAACTCATTAGTCACGTTGCTTGCAAGGCTTCTTATGATGTGTACTACTGAGAGGGCCTAGAGATACCTCTCCGATACTCGGAGTGACAAATCCTAATCTCGATCTATGCCAACCCAATGAACACCTTCGGATATACATGTAGAGCATCTTTATAATCACCTAGTTACATTGTGACATTTGATAGAACATAAGGCATTCCTCCGGTATCCAGGAGTTGCATAATCTCATATTCGAAGAAATGTGTGTTTAACATGAAGAAAGCAATAGCAACAAAACTGAACGATCATTATGCTAAGCTAATGGATGGGTCTTGTGCATCACATCATTCTCCTAATGATGTAATCCCGTTATCAAATAACAACTCATGTCCATGGTTAGGAAAGCTTAACCATCTTTGATCAACGAACCAGTCTAATAGAGGCTCACTAGGGACACATTATTTGTTTATGTATTCACACATGTATTTAAGCTTCCGATCAATACAATTCTAGCATGAATAATAAACCTTTATCATGAACAAGGAAATATAAAATAACCACTTTATTATTGCCTCTAGGGCATATTTCCTTCAATAGTAACAATGATAGCAATGATTTTGTAGCAAGTGCAATAGTAACAACAGCAGTAGTAACTTAGCAAGAACAATATGAGAGAAATTTGTAGGCATTGGATCGGTGAATTCGTTGGATGATATTCATCATATAACAGTCATAACCTAGGGCGATACGGCACTAGCTCTAGTTCGTAAATATAATGTAGGCATGTATTCCATAAATAGTCATACGTGCTTATGGAAAGAACTTGCATGACATCTTTTGTCCTACCCTCCCATGGCATCAGGGTCCTATTGGAAACTAAGGGATATTAAGGCCTCATTTTAATAGAGAACCGGAACAAAGCATTAACATACGGTGAATACATGAACTCCTCAAACTACGATCATCACCGGGAAGTGTGCTAACTTCTGTCACTCTGGGTTTGCCGGATCATAACACATAGGTGACTATAACTTCCAAGATCAAATCTAGAACATAGATATAATGGTGATAACATAAATGGCTCAGATCTGAGATCATGGCACCCGGGCCCTAAGTGACAAGCATCAACCATGGCAAAGTCATAGAAACATCAATCTCAGAACATAATGGATACTAGGGATCAAGCCCTAACAAAACTAACTCGATTACATGATGAATCTCATCCAACTCCTCACCGACCAGCGAGACTACAAAGGAATTACTCACTCTCGGTGGGGAGCATCATGGGATTGGTGATGGAGAAGAGTTGGTGATGACAAAGATCGAAGATTCCCCTCTCTAGAGCCCCAAACAGACTCCAGATCTGGCCTCCCGGTGAAGAACAGGAGGTGGCGGTGAATCAGTCTCGTGAAACGTGATAATTCTTTCTCTCTGATTTTTTCCCTCAAAATATGTGATTTTATAGTATCAGGGTTGGAGACTGCGGGGCCATCAGGTGGGGACAACCCACCTGGGCGTGCCTGGACGGGGGGCATGCCCTAGTGGGTCGTGCCCACCTAGGTGCCCCTTCCGGTGGTTCTTGGCTCCAGAAATTCTTATTTATTGAATAAAAAATCCTTGCAAAGTTTCATGCCAATCCGAGAACTTTTATTTCTGCACAAAAACAACACCATGGTAGTTCTGCCTAAAACAGCGTCAGTTCGGGTTAGTTTCAGTCAAATCATGCAAATTACAGTCCAAAACAAGAGGAAAAGCGTTAGGAAAAGTAGATATGTTGCACACGTATCAAGAGAGAGAGAGATCAAACACATAGCTACTAGTACAAACCCTCAGCCCCGAGGGTAAACTACTCCCTCCTCATCATGGTGGCCACCGGGATGATGAAGATGGCCTCCGATGATGATTTCCCCCTCCGACAGAGTGCCGGAAAAGGGCTCTAGATTGGATCGTGGAGGTACAGAGGCTTGCGGTGATAGAGTCCAAGTTCTAGGGTTATTTCTAGGGCTTTCCGTATTTATAAGAAGTTGTGGCGTTGGAATCACGTGAAAATGGGCCACGAGGTGCCCACTATCCACCAGCCCACCACTTTGTCCCCTGGCGCGCCCTGATGAGTAGTGGTCACCTCGTGGCTCTTCTGGCCCTCCCATGAAGCTTTGAGGGTCTCTTTTGTTCCAAAAAATCATCATAAAGTTTTGTTGTATTTGGACTTCATTTGATATGGAATTTCTGGAAATCCAAAAACAAGCATAAAACAGCAACTGGCACCGGGCACTAGGTCAATATGTTAGTCCATAAAAACCATATAAAAGTGCACCAAAATCATTCAAAACTATAATAAACATGGCATTAATACTTCATAAATTATAGATACGTTGGAGATGTATCAGCATCCCCAAGCTTAATTCCTACTCATCCTCGAGTACGTAAATGATAAAAGAAATAATTTATGAAGTGTGAATGCTAGCATAGTGCATAAGTTTGATCAATTTTCAATCACTTTTCCTGGCATCATAACAGCAACTCTTTCTCATAAAACTCATCATGATAAAGTAGCAATCAATTCACATGTTATTGTTAAAACAAAGCATTCTCTTGAAACTTAACAACCTATGTTCTTAGTCACCAAACAATTGCAATTCAGCTTATTCAAAAAATTCTAAGTAAGAGCTCCACATACTCGATCATCATATAGTCTTCTATGATTCCTAGTACTCAAAGCATATTTTTAGAACAAGTGGCATCCATCAAACACAGACAAAGATAGGGGCTTAATGTTTTGCCTCCAAACTCATTTATCATAGATATAATTGTCAACAATAATAATTCATGATCAAACATATTCGACTAGCCATATGTGCCTAGATCTTTCTCCACCACATGATGCTTGCCAACTAGAGAATAATTGAGGTTGAAATAAGAATAAATACTATTGACTCTTGCATAAAAGTAAGTAATGAAAAGTAAAAGATAGGCCCTTCACAGAGGGAAGTAGAGGTTGTCATGCGCTTTTTATTTTTGGATGCGCAAGCTCTTAATGAAAAGGAGTGTCATGTGATATTGCCCCTTATGATAGCAACCTTTATTATGCATTCCATCGCTTTTATTTGCTTGCCATCACAAGTTCATACAACGCTTATTTTCCCTTGCAATAAAAGATCACTTATATTTTAGGAGCAATTCTTATTGCTTTTTGCACCGATGACAACTTAAATGAAGGATCTTATTCAATCCATAGGTATATATGGTGGACACTCATGGCAAGAAACTGGGTTTAAGGGTTTTTGGATGCATAATTAGTATCTCTAGTTAGTATGAATTTTTGGCTAGCAAAAGATCCTAAGGAAACACCACATGTTCGAGGATCCATAAGAATATAACTTCTATCCAAATATACACAACCATAAATCATTATGTTTTCTTCCTTGTCCAACTTCAACTAGCTCAAGTTTGAAAATAATTAATGGGTATTCACAATCATAAAATATGTCCAAGATAATATATTTGTATGTGAAAGTTCTCTTCCTTATACTAATCATTCATGAATTGCTTGTATGACCAATATTGTGATTGTCAGGCTTTAATAGATTTCACTTTCTAAACCCAATGTGAAGCTACTACTAGGCATTATATGAACATATAATTTCAACTTCATGATATTTAGTTCGTTCAACAATTTACTCATAGGATATAAGTGAAGCATACGAGTAAATGACAAAGTACTCCAAAAAGATATAAGTGAAGATCAAGCGAGTAGTTACGTAAATGGGTAGCTATTTGAGGATTATCTCTAATTTAAAAACTTTCATATCTAAGTATTTTATTAAAACAACAATAAAAAATAAAGTAGGATGACATTCCAAAAATAGTACACATAATGTGAAGAAGCAAAAACTTAGGCTCAATCAAGGCTAACCGATAATTGTTGATGAAAAAAGGTGGGATGCCTACAAGGGCATCCCCAAGCATAGATGCTTGAGACTTCTTGGAATATTATCTTGGGATTCCTTGGGAATCCCCAAGCTTGAGCTTTTTTGTCTCATTAATTCCTTTTATATCACGGTTTCCTTAAATCTTCAAAACTTCATCCACACAAAACCCAACAAAACTCGTGAGATAAGTTAGTATAAATCAATGCAATAACCTTATCATTCTCTACTATATCAAATCACTAAAATTATTATTTAACATTGCATACTAAATGCCTCTTCAAATTTAATACTCCTATCCTCAAATAGAATCATGAAACAAGCAAACATATGCAAACAATGCAAATATAATAGCAATCTGTCTAAACAGGATAGTTTGTAAATAATGCAAGAACTTTCATACTTCTTTAACTCCAAAAAATATTAACAATTACTACACTAAGCATACTGTGTAAAAATTTCAAGATTTTATCACATTCTGACTTTCCAGAAGAATTCAGACAATGCTCGAAAACTTTCTGTTTTCAAACATCAAAATATGGACATGTAAAATAAGCATGGCAAAGGATATACTTGACATTTTTAGTGAAATAAAAGATACAAAAAACTATTATAAATAACAGAAAGCAAATTCTAGTAAAATAAAATGATGCTCCAAGAAAAACTCATATCATGCGATGAATAAAAATATAGCTCCAAGTAAGGTTACCAATAATGTTGAAGACGAAAAGAGGATGACTTCCGGTGCATCCCCAAGCTTAGTTGCTTGGGTCTTCCTTGAATATTACCTTGGGGTTTCTTAGGCATCCCCAAGCTTAGGATATTTCCACACCTTTCTCTCCTCATATTGATATCTCACCCAAAACTTGAAAACTCCAATCACACAAAACTTAACGAAACTTCGTGAGATAGGTTAGTATGATGAAGAATAAATCATTCGCTTTGGTACCGTTAAAGACAATATTCATAATTGTCCTCACACAATGCCTACTCTACCTTATCATTTCCAAAATCTATATTGAGCAATATAAGCCATAGAAACTATAAAACAAGCAAACGATGCATTGAAAACAGAATCTGTGGAAAATAGAATAGACTGTAATGATCTGAACAATGACCATACTTATGAAACTCCAAAAATTATGACAAACTAGTAAATCGTAGGAAACTTGTATATAAATCATCTGTAAAACATTCAAAATTTGTCGACGCTCGAGTGATTTTTTACAATTCTATTACTGGGCACATAAGTTTCTATTTTTGCACAGAATCAAGTGAACTATCATCCACACTGTCGCAAAGGCTTTACTTGGTACTTTATTGAAACAAAAGCTATAAAACATGATTAACACAGTAGCTTAGTCATGTGAACACACAAAAATAGTAGGTATAAGTGTTGGGTTGTCTCCTGATACGTCTCCAACGTATCTATAATTTTTGATTGTTCCATGCTATTATATTACCTGTTTTGGATTTTTATGGGCTTTATTTTATACATTATTATCATTTTTGGGACTAACCTACTAACCCGAGGCCCAGCCCGTATTGCTATTTTTTGTCTATTTCAGTATTTCAAAGGAAAGGAATATCAAATGGAGTCCAAACAGAATAAAACCTTCGGAAGCGTGATTTTTGGAACGAACGTGATCCAGAGGACTTGGAGTGCAAGTCAAGAAGCAGTCGAGACGGCCACGAGAGGGTATGGCGCCCCCCCCCCTATAGGGTGCACCCCCCTATCTCGTGGGCCCCTCGGGCCGCCACCGACGTACTTCTTCCTCTTATATAAGCTTACATACCCCGAAAACATCCAGGGAGCAACCGAAACACAATTTCCACCACCGTAACTTTCTGTATCCGCGAGATCTCATCTTGGAGCCGTCGCCGGCGTTCTGCCGGAGGGGAATTCCACCATGGAGGGCTTCTACATCAACACCATAGCCCTTCCGATGAGTTATGAGTAGTTTACCATAGACCTTCGGGTCCATAGTTATTAGCTAGTTGGCTTATTCTCTCTTTTTGGATCTCAATACAATGTTCTCCCCCTCTCTTGTGGAGATCTATTCGATGTAATCTCTTTTTGCAGTGTGTTTGTCGAGATCCGATGAACTGTGGGTTTATGATCAGATTTATCTATGGATAATAATTGAATCTTCTCTGAATTCTTTTATATGATTGAGTTATCTTTGCAAGTCTCTTCGAATTATCGGTTTGGTTTCGCCTACTAGATTGATCTTTCTTGCCATGGGAGAAGTGCTTAGCTTTGGGTTCAATCTTGCGGTGTTCTTACCCAGTGACAGAAAGGGTTGCAAGACGCGTATTGTATTGTTGCCATCGAGGATAAAAAGATGGGGTTTATATCATATTGTTTGAGTTTATCCATCTACATCATGTCATCTTGCTTAATGTGTTACTCTGTTCTTATGAACTTAATACTCTAGATGCATGCTGGATAGCGGTCGATGTGTGGAGTAATAGTAGTAGATGCAGGCAGGAGTCGGTCTACTTGTTGCGGACGTGATGCCTATATACATGATCATGCCTAGATAACGTCATAATTATTCGGTTTTCTATCAATTGCTCGACAGTAATTTGTTCACCCACCGTAATACTTATGCTCTTGAGAGAAGTCACTAGTGAACCCTATGGCCCCCGGGTCTATCTCTTATCATATTTGCTTCCAGTCTACTTTTATTTGCATCTTTATTTTCTGCATCTATATTATAAAATACAAAAAATATATTTATCTTATCATATTATCTCTATCAGATCTCACTTTCGCAAGTGGCCGTGAAGGGATTGACAACCCCTTTGTCGTGTTGGTTGCGAGTTCTTTGTTTGTTTGTGTAGGTTCGTGGGACTTGTTGAGAAGCCTCCTACTCGATTGATACCTTGGTTCTCAAAAACTGAGGGAAATACTTACGCTACTGTGCTGCATCACCCTTTCCTCTTCAAGGAAAACCAACACAAGCTCAAGACGTAGCAAGAAGGATTTCTGGCGCCGTTGCTGGGGAGGTCTTCGCTCAAGTCAAGACATAACAAGTACCCATCACAAACTCATCTCCCTCGCATTTACATTATTTGCCATTTGCCTCTCGTTTTCCTCTCCCCCACTTCACCCTTGCCGTTTTATTCGCCCTCTCTTTCCCCATCTCCTCTCTTTTCCGTTTGCCGTTTTTCTGTTTGCTTGTGTGTTGGATTACTTGTTGCCATGGCGCAAGATAATACCAAATTTTGTGATTTCTCGAATACCAATAATAATGATTTCCTTAGTACTCCGATTTCTCCTCTTAATGATGTTGAGTCTTGTGAAATCAATACCGCTTTGCTGAATCTTGTTATGAAAGATCAATTTGCCGGCCTTCCTAGTGAAGATGCCGCTACTCATCTAAACAACTTTGTTGATTTGTGTGATATGCAAAAGAAGAAAGATACGGATAATGATATTGTTAAATTGAAGCTATTTCCGTTTTCACTTAGAGATCATGCTAAAGTTTGGTTTTCATCTTTGCCTAAAAATAGTATTGATTCTTGGAACAAGTGCAAAGATGCTTTTATCTCTAAGTATTTTCCTCCCACTAAGATCATCACTCTTAGGAACGATATTATGAATTTTAAACAACTTGATCATGAGCATGTTGCCTAATCTTGGGAAAGAATGAAATTGATGATTCGCAATTGCCCTGCTCATGGTTTGAATTTATGGATGATCATACAAAAATTTTATGCCAGTTTGAACTTTGCTTCTAGAAATCTTTTAGATTCCGCCGCCGGAGGCACGTTTATGGAAATCACTTTAGGAGATGCTCCAAAACTTCTTGATAATATTATGGCTAATTATTCTCAATGGCATACCGAACGATCTACTAGTAAAAAAGTGCATGCTATAGAAGAAATTAATGTTTTGAGTGGAAAGATGGATGAGCTTATGCGATTGTTTTCTACTAAGAGTTCTTCTATTGATCCCAATGATATGCCTTTATCTACTTTGATTGAGAATAATAATGAATCTATGGATGTGATATTTGTTGGTAGGAATAATTTCAGAAACAATGCTTATAGAGGAAACTTTAATTCTAGACCATTCCCTAGCAATTCCTCTAATAATTATGGAAATTCCTACAATAATTCTTATGGTAATTTTAATAATATGCCCTCTGATTTTGAGAATAGTGTGAAATAATTTATGATTTCTCAAAAGAATTTTAATGCTTTGCTTGAAGAAAAATTGCTCAAAGGTTATGATTTGGCTAGGAACGTTGATAGACTTTCACTTGATGTTGATTCTCTCAAACTTAGATCTTATCCTCCTAAGCATGATATCAATGAGTCTCTCAAAGCAATGAGAATTTCCATTGACGAGTGCAAGGAAAGAACCGCTAGATTGCGTGCTAAGAAAGATAGCTTTATAAAAGTGTGTTCTTCTAGTTTCCATGGAAATAATGATGAAGATCTTAAAGTTATTGATGTGTCCCCTATTAGATCTTTGTTTTGTAATATGAATCTAGAAAATAATGGGACTGGAGATGAGTCAACTTTATTTAGAAGGCGTCCCAAGAATTCGGAGTTTTTAGATCTTGATGCTAAATTTGGTAAAAGTGGGATTGGAGAGGTCATGACTTTAAATAGTATTGAACCCACTATCTCTGATTTCAAGGAATTTGATTATGATAATTGTTCTTTAGAAAGTTGTATTTCCTTGTTGCAATCCGTTGTTAATTCTCCACATGCTTATAGTCAAAATAAAGCTTTTACCAAACATATCGTTGATGCCTTGATGCAATATTTTGATGAAAAACTTAATTTGGAAGTTTCTATACCTAGAAAACTTATTGATGAGTGGGAACCTACTATAAAGATTAAAATTAAAGATCATGAGTGTTTTGCTTTGTGTGATTTGGGTGCTAGTGTTTCCACGATTCCAAAAACTTTATGTGATATTCTAGGTTTCCATGATCTTGATGATTGCTCTTTAAGTTTGCACCATGTGGATTCCACCATTAAAAATCCAATAGTAAGGATCAATGATGTCCTTATTGTTGCAAATAGAAATTTGGTGCCCGTTGATTTTATCGTTCTTGATATAGATTGCAATCTTTCTTGCCCTATTATTCTTGGTAGACCTTTCCTTAGAATGATTGGTGCGATTATTGATATGAAGGAAGGGAATATTAGATTCCAATTTCCATTAAAGAAAGGCATGGAGCACTTTCCAAGAAAGAAAGTAAAATTACCTTATGAATCTATCATGCGAGCTACCTATGAATCAAGTGCTAAAGATGGCACTACTTATATCTATCTTCGCTTTTATGCCTAGCTAGGGGCGTTAAACGATAGCGCTAGTTGGAAGGCAACCCAATTTTCTTTATGTTTTTTGTTTTTGTTCTTGTTTAGTGTTAAATTTTGTTTCTACTTTCTGTTTAGATGTGTTTTCATGTTTTATTTAGTGTTTGTGCCAAGTAGAACCTATAGGATAACCTATGATATGAGTTGATTTGATTCTGCTGAAAAAGAGAAACTTTGCGCTCACGAGAAAATATTCAATAAATCACACGAAAGAGATTTTTCATTGATTCTTTTTTATTATGTTCAATAAATAAATTGTTTAGGACTTAAAATTTTGGTAGGATTTTTGAGGTTCCAGAAGTTTGCGTTAGTTACAGATTGCTACAGACTGTTCTGTTTTTGACAGATTCTGTTTTTTGTGTGTTGTTTGCTTATTTTGATGCGTCTATGGCTAGTATGTAAGGGTATGAACCATAGAGAACTTGGAATACAGTAGGTTTAACACAAATTTAAATAAAGAATGAGTTCATTACAGTACCTTATGTGGTGGTTTGGTTTTCTTTCACTAACGGAGCTTATAAGATCTCCTGTTGAGTTTTGTGTTGTGAAGTTTTCAAGTTTTGGGTGAAGATTTGATGGACTATGGAATAAAGGGTGGCAAAAGCCTAAGCTTGGGGATGCCCAAGGCACCCAAAGATATTCAAGAATAGCCAAAAGTCTAAGCTTGGGTATGCCCCCGGAAGGCATCCCCTCTTTCATCTTTGTTCATTGGTAACTTTACTTGGAGCTATATTTTTATTTGCTACATGTTATGTGTTTTGCTTGGAGCGTCGTGTATTATATTAGTCTTTGCTTGTTAGTTTACCACAATCATACTTGCTGTAACACACCTTTTGGGGGAAGCCTATTTGCTTAGGATTTGATAGAATACTCTATGTGCTTCACTTATATCTTTTGTGCTTGATAGTTTTTGCTCTAGTGCTTCACTTATATCTTTGAGAGCACGGTGGTGGATTAATTTTGAAGAAATTGTTGATCTCTCATGCTTCACTTATATTATTTTGAGAGTCTTTTAGAACAGCATGGTATTTGCTATGGTTATAAATTGGTCCTAGAATGATGAGCATCCAAGTTGGGTATAATAAAAACTATCATAGGAAGTGAATTGGATGCTATGATCAACTTGATACTTGATGATTGTTTTGAGATAGGGAGGTAGTGATATTAAAGTCATGCTAGTTGGGTGATTATGAATTTAAAGAATGCTTGTGTTTAAGTTAGCAAGTCCCGTAGCATGCACGTATGGTTAAAGTTGTGTAACAAATTTGAAGCATGAAGTGTACCTGGCTTGTGCATCCTTATGAGTGGCGGTCGGGGATGAGCGATTGTCTTTTCCTACCAATCTATCCCCCTAGGAGCATGCGCGTAGTGCTTGGTTTTTGATGACTTCTAAATTTTTTCAATAAGTATATGAGTTCTTATGACTAATGTTGAGTCCATGGATTATACGCACTTTTACCTTTCCATCATTGCTAGCCTCTTCGGTACCATGCATTGCCTTTCTCACCTTGAGAGTTGGTGCAAACTTCGCCGGTGCATCCAAACCCCGTGATACGATACGCTCTATCACACATAAACCTCCTTATATCTTCCTCAAAACAGCCACCATACCTACCTATTTATGGCATTTCCATAGCCATTCCGAGATATATTGCAATGCAACTTTCCACCGTTTCGTTTATCATCATCATGACATACATTACTTTTGTCATATTGCCATCGCATGATCATGAAGTTGACATCGTATTTGTGGCAAAGCCACCATGCATAATTTTTATACATGTCACTCTTGATTCATTGCACCATCCCGGTACACCGCCGGAGGCATTCATATAGAGTCATATCTTGTTTTAGTTTTGAGTTGTAATTCATGTGTTGTAATCAATAAAAGTGTGATGATCATCATTATTAGAGCATTGCCCAAAAAGAAAAAAAGGCCAAAAAGAAAAGAAAAAGGCCAAAAGAAAAAAAGAAAAAAAAGAAAGAAAAGAAAAAAAGAAAATAAATAAAAGGGCAATGCTACTATCTCTTTTTCCACACTTGTGCTTCAAAGTAGCACCTTGTTCTTCATGTAATGAGTCTCATATATATATCGTGCTTCAAAGTAGCACCATGTTTTCATGTAGAGAGTCTCATGTGTTGTCACTTTCATATGCTAGTGGGAATTTTTCATTATAGAACTTGGCTTGTATATTCCTATGATGGGCTTCCTCAAATGCCCTAGGTCTTCGTGAGGAAGCAAGTTGGATGCACACCCACTAGTTTTCTTTTGTTGAGATTTCATTCATTTATAGCTCTAGTGCATCCGTTGCATGGCAATCCCTACTCCTCATGTTGACATCAATTGATGGGCATCCCCATAGCCCGTTGATTATCCTCATCAATGTGAGACTTTCTACTTTTTTGTCTTCTCCACACAATCCCCAATCATTATTCTATTCCACCCATAGTGCTATATCCATGGCTCACGCTCATGTATTGCGTGAAGGTTGAAAAAGTTTGAGATTATTTAAGTACGAAGCAATTGCTTGGCTTGTCATCGGGGGTATAGAAGTTGGGAACATCTTTGTGTGACGAAAATGAAGCATAGCCTAACTATATGATTTTGTAGGGATGAACTTTCTTTAGCCATGTTATTTTGAGAAGACATGATTACATTTATTAGTATGCTTGAAGTATTGCTAATTCTTTTGTCAATATGAACTTTTATTTTGAATCATTTGGATCTGAACATTCATGCCACAATAAAGAAAATTACATTGAGAATTATGCTAGGTAGCATTCCACATCAAAAAATCTGTTTTTATCATTTACCTACTCGAGGACGAGCAGGAATTAAGCTTGGGGATGCTTGATACGTCTCCAACGTATCTATAATTTTTGATTGTTCCATGCTATTATATTACCTGTTTTGGATGTTTATGGGCTTTATTTTATACATTATTATCATTTTTGGGACTAACCTACTAACCGGAGGACCAGCCCGTATTACTGTTTTTTTTGTCTATTTCAGTATTTCGAAGGAAAGGAATATTAAACGGAGTCCAAATGGAATAAAACCTTCGGAAGCGTGATTTTTGGAACGAACGTGATCCAGAGGACTTGGAGTGCAAGTCAAGAAGCAGTCGAGGCGGCCACGAGAGGGTAGGGCACCCCCCCCCCCTATAGGGCGCACCGCCTGTCTCGTGGGCCCCTCGGGCCGCCACCGACGTACTTCTTCCTCCTATATAAGCCTACATACCACCAAAAACATCCAGGGAGCAACCGAAACACAATTTCCACCATCGTAACTTTCTGTATCCGCGAGATCCCATCTTGGAGCCGTTGCCGGCGTTCTGCCGGAAGGGGATTCCACCATGGAGGGCTTCTACATCAACACCATAGCCCTTCCAATGAATTCTGAGTAGTTTACCACAGACCTTTGGGTCCATAGTTATTAGCTAGTTGGCTTCTTCTCTCTTTTTGGATCTCAATACAATGTTCTCCCCCTCTCTTGTGGAGATCTATTCGATGTAATCTCTTTTTGCGGTGTGTTTGTCGAGATCCGATGAATTGTGGGTTTATGATCAGATTTATCTATGGATAATAATTGAATCTTCTCTGAATTCTTTTATATGATTGAGTTATCTTTGCAAGTCTCTTCGAATTATCGGTTTGGTTTGGCCTACTAGATTGATCTTTCTTGCCATGGGAGAAGTGCTTAGCTTTGGGTTCAATCTTGCGGTGTTCTTACCCAACGACAGAAAGGGTTGCAAGACACGTATTGTATTGTTGCCATCGAGGATAAAAAGATGGGGTTTATATCATATTGCTTGAGTTTATCCCTCTAAATCATGTCATTTTGCTTAATGCGTTACTCTGTTCTTATGAACTTAATACTCTAGATGCATGCTGGATAGCGGTCGATGTGTGGAGTAATAGTAGTAGGTGCAGGGAGGAGTCGGTCTACTTGTTGCGGACGTGATGCCTATATACATGATCATGCCTAGACAACGTCATTATTCGCTTTTCTATCAATTGCTCGACAGTAATTTGTTCACCCACCGTAATACTTATGCTCTTGAGAGAAGCCACTAGTGAAACCTATGGCCCCCGGGTCTATCTCTTATCATATTTGCTTCCAATCTACTTTTATTTGCATCTTTATTTTCTACATCTATATTACAAAGTACCAAAAAAATATTTATCTTATCATATTATCTCCATCAGATCTCACTTTCGCAAGTGCCCGTGAAGGGATTGACAACCCCTTTGTCGCGTTGGTTGCGAGTTCTTTGTTTGTTTTTGTAGGTTCGTGGGACTTGTTGAGAAGCCTCCTACTGGATTGATACCTTGGTGCTCAAAAACTGAGGGAAATACTTACGCTACTGTGCTGCATCACCCTTTCCTCTTCAAGGAAAACCAACGCAAGCTCAAGACGTAGCATCTCCCAACAAGTGCTTTTCTTTAATGCCTTTTTAGCTAGGCATGATGATTTCAATGATGCTCACATAAAAGATACGAATTGAAACACAAAGAGAGCATCATGAAGCATATGACTAGATCCTTTAATCCTAACCCACTTCCTATGCATAGGGATTTTGTGAGCGGATAATACATGGGAACAAGAATCAACTACATAGGAATGCAAAACAAAAATAACTTCAAAAATTTCAACACATAGAGAGCAAACTTGATATTATTGAGATATGTAGAAGCATATGTTCTTCTCTCATAATAATTTTTAGTAGCATCATGAAAGAATTCAACAATATAGCTATCACATAAATCATTATTTTCATGATCCACAAGCATAGAAATTTAATTACTCTCCACATAAGAAAATTTATTCTTATGAATAGTATAGGGAGAAAACTCAACAAAATAACTATCATGTGATACTTGATTGGGATAATCAATTTGAGCATTAACATCATGATGAGAATTTTCATGGATATCATTACTCATTATAGCATACATATCATCACAATAATCATCACATATAGCAACTTTTTTATCATAGTCAATTGCAACCTCTTTCAAAATAGTGGATTCATCACTAAATAAAGTTATGACCTCTCCAAATCCACTTTCATAATTATTAGAATAAGATTCAACACCCTCCAAAATAGTGGGATCATCATTACCCGGTGTTGACACTCTTCCGAACCCACTTTCATCATTATAATCATCATAAATAGGAGGCATGCAATCATTATAAAAAATTTGCAAATCAAATCTTGGGGGACTAAAAATATCATCTTCATCAAACATAGCACCCCCAGGCTTATGGCTTTGCATATCATTAGCATCATGTGTATTTAAATAATTCATACTAGCAACATTGCAACCATGCTCGTCATTCAAAGATTTTATGCCAAACATTTTATTGACTTCTTCTTCTAACAATTGAGCACAACTTTCCTTTCCAGCATTGTCAGTGTCAAAACCGGCGGATCTCGGGTAGGGGGTCCCGAACTGTGCGTATAAGGCTAATGGTAACAGGAGGCTGGGGACACGATGTTTACCCAGGTTCGGGCCCTCTCGATGGAGGTAATACCCTACTTCCTGCTTGATTGATCTTGATGATATGAGTATTACAAGAGTTGACCTACCACGAGATCAGAGAGGCTAAACCCTAAAGGCTAGCCTATGGTATGATTGTTGATGTGTCCTACAGACTAAACCCTCCGGTTTATATAGACACCGGAGGGGGCTAGCGTTACACAGAGTCGGTTTACAGAGAAGGAGATCTACATCCGAATCGCCAAGCTTGCCTTCCACGCCAAGGAGAGTCCCATCCAGACACGGGACGAAGTCTTCTATCTTGTATCTTCATAGTCCAACAGTCCGGCCAAAGTACATAGTCCGGCTGTCTGGATACCCCCTTATCCAGGACTCCCTCAGTAGCCCCTGAACCAAGCTTCAATGACGATGAGTCCGGCGCGTAGATTGTCTTCGGCATTGCGAGGCGGGTTCCACCTCCAAATACTCCAATATTAATTCCGAACACAAGGACCGTGTCCGGCTCTGCAAGATAAATTCCATATACCACCATAGAAAGAATAATAATCCATGAATCTGATCTGCTGACAATTCTTCAAAAAGTGACATCACGCCACGGTCCGGTCTTTATTCGAACCATTTTTACAACTTGCTACCGCACACACCACAAGGCGGTTTCCTTGGCACGTCCTGTCAGAGCAGAGATCGTGTCCCCCTTACTACGGGATTCTCATCAATACGGGTATGGGTAATCCAACCGTGCCTATTGGCATGACCCCGTGTTTTTAGGAAAGTCCCAAACGACCACGTTCGGGGATGCTCGATATTCTTCCTCCTTTATAAAGGAGCCGAGGCCTATCCCTCTATCCCCACGCTCGCACATCTCGCACCCTGAGTTCCAACACCCAAAGCTCGAGCTTAAGCACCCCGGATCCTCGATCATGTCCGGATCTGACCATCAAGGCCGATGGGTGGCTTCCTCTGTCACAGAGAAGGATATTGAGAAGCTCAGGGAGGCTGGGTATTTGACCGCCGATGTCAAGCATAGGCTTCATGCTCCCGAACAGGTTATCCTCACTCCCGAAACCAACGAGAGCGTCGTATTTGTCTCCCACTTCCTTTGGGGCTTAGGTCTTACTCTTGATCCCTTCATGGACCGGGCATCTTGAGTTTAAGGCAGGCGTAGTTTGGTATTGCGTTAAAGCAAGCGAAGGCCATTCGTCCAAGCAATGCATGATAATCGCTGCCGAAGAGGGCGATGTTGAAGAGTAGGTTCTCGCTTCTGAAGTTGTCGGGAGAACCAAACGTCACTTCTAATACGAGGGAGCCCCAGCAATGGGCTACGGCACCTGGAATTACTCCACTGAAGGTGGTGCTACTTTGGCTTATTCTGGATGGGTCTATCCCCATCCTGCGGATGGTGTCTTGATATATCAAATTAAGACTACTGCACCGTCCATTAGGACGCGAGTAACATGGTATCCATCGATTATTGGGTCGAGCAGCAAGGCAGCCGACCCTCCATGCCGGATACTGGCCGGGTAGTCCCTGTGATCAAAAGTGATCGGGCAAGTTGCCCAGGGATTGAATTGGGGGGCTACGAACTCTGCGTGAGTTGTGTGTACCATGTTTACCGTTTTGACTTCTAGTGGGAATTGTTTCTGGCCCCTAGTGTTTGGCTGGCGAGGCTCATCCTCGTCCTCGCTTGGTGTTTCCCTTCCCTTGTGTTCGGCGTTTAACTTGTCGGCCTGCTTGAAAACCCAACATTCTCCGTGGGTATGATTTGCAGGTTTGTGCCATGGATTTGGCACAATCTGTCTAGGACTTTATTCAGGCCGGATGGTTCCTCTTTACTTCCTTTAAATGGCTTCTTTCCTTGACTAGGTCGTGAGCCCCTGAATCCGGCGTTGACCGTTGTGTTGTCCGGACTATTGTTATTCCGACGTTTGTGCTTAGTGTGTCGTGGCTTCCCATTGCCATCTCGGATTTCGGATGTGCCTGGGTCGCTGGTGCCTCTACGGGCAAACCAGCTGTCCTCGCCCACACAAAATCGGGTCATGAGGCTTGTTAAGGCTGCCATCGTTCTCGGCTTTTCTTGGCCGAGGTGTCTAGGAAGCCACTCGTCTCGGATACTGTGCTTGAAGGCTGCTAAGGCTTCGGCGTCCGGACAGTTGACGATTTGATTCTTCTTAGTGAGGAATCTGTTCCAAAGTTTGCGGGCTGACTCTCCAGGCTGTTGTATTATGTGACATAAATCGTCAGCATCTGGAGGCCGGACATAGGTCCCTTGAAAGTTGGCCCTGAAAGCATCCTCAAGTTCCTCCCAACTTCCAATTGAGTTTTCGGGGAGGCTTTTCAGCCAGTGACGTGCTAGTCCTTTTAACTTGAGGGGGAGGTATTTGATGGCGTGGAGGTCGTCCCAATTAGCCATGTGTATGTGAAGGATAAAATCTTCAATCCAGACCCCAGGGTCCGTCGTTCCATCGTATGACTCTATATTCACGGGTTTGAATCCCTGTGGAAATTCATGATCCAGCACCTCGTCCGTGAAGTACAAGGGGTGCGCAGCCCCTCTATATCTGGCCGCGTTGCGGTATGCTGTCGGCTGCTATTGTTCCGGTGTTGATTCCGGACTAGTATTCGATCAGTGTGATCGTTGTGGTGACCATAATCCCGCGTCGGAGCATGTCCTCTGGACCCATAGATGGATCTGGCCGCACTGGCCTTTTAGTCCAGGAGCTCTCGTAAATTGTGTGCGGTATCGGTGGCTGCTCTATCGCGGCCATGAGGTGGTTGGCCCGGCTGAGTAGTCGTTTTGTTTTTGGGCCGAACGGGTGCTGCGGCTTCATCGTCAAATTTGGGTAGCAGTTTGCGCTTTGGGTAGCTCTTTGTGTGGTGATTATCGCCATGTTTCCCTTCGGTGTCCAGCACCTTATTCCATCTTCGGTTGAGCGTATCCTACGCGGCCTTAAGCCTTTGCTTCTGCTTTTTCAGGCTCCACGCTGTGGCCAAGAGCTTTCTACAGAGGTTATCTTGTTTCGAACGTTCTTCCGGGATGATGAATTCATTGTCAGCCGGACTGGTCTCATCTTTGGAGGTAGTATGATGGGTTCGGCCCTCTAGATTTTTGTGACCGAGCGTCTGCTCCGGGCTGTGTTCGGCATGACCTGGCTTATCCTGCTCCATCGCTGGGTCCATATGGTCGTTGTTGCCTTCGGAGTCAACCGGAGTGTCGTCCTGTTTTGGGTTGTTATCACTATTTTTGCTGTGACTAGACTTAAGGCGGCGTCTGCGCCGTCGTTTTTGCTTTTGTCCGGGGGGTTTATCCTCTGTTGTGTCTTTTTTGTCACCAGTGTCTTCTTTGGGCGTGTCTACCATGTAGACATTGTATGATGAAGTGGCTGTCCATCGCCTCGTGGGTGTTGGTTCCAGATCGTCCCCTATATCAATGTCCATACCGTCGATGTTATTGGGGTCGGAGTCAAGCATGTCTGTTAAATCATCGACAGTGGCTATAAAGTGGGTGGTGGGTGGGTTGCGATTTTCTTCCTCTTCCGTATCCCACACGGGTCGGACATAGTTCGGCCAGGAGTCTTCTGATAGAGAGAGAGACTTTAATGAATTTAGCACATCTCCTAAGGGTGAGTGCTGAAAGATATCCGCGGCGGCGAATTCCATAACCGAAGCCCAGGTAGATTCAAAGGGCTCGGATGCGCGCAGTCCGGAACACACGACCGGAGATGAGTTCGGGGGTCTGGAGATACAGATCCCTTTAGGAGAGGAGTTTGTGTTCGGCTCTAAAGCCGATGAGTGTATGGCCTTCGGGGCGGGGTCCATCCACCCGTCCTCGGAAGGCATGACCTACTCTGGAACGAAGTCCGGAGCCGTAGTAGGTGTGATGTTCCGAATACTGTCCGACTGCGGATCTAGGTCACGCACGTCGTGATTGTTCGGCGCTCCTGACACAGGCCCGAATCCGTCGAAGATCAAGTCTCCGCGGATGTCGGCGGTGTAGTTTAGGTTTCCCAACCTGACCTGATGGCCAGGGGCATAGCTATCGATCTGCTCCAGATGGCCAAGCGAATTGGCCCGCAGTGCGAAGCCGCCGAACACGAAGATTTGTCCGGGGAGAAAAGTCTCACCCAGGACAGCGTGGTTGAAGGTTGGAGAAGCCATCTAGCCTTATTGTGACAGCACAAAGGAATTCTCAATGAAAGCACCAATGTCGGTGTCAAAACCGGCGGATCTCGGGTAGGGGTCCCGAACTATGCATCTAAGGCTAATGGTAACAGGAGGCTGGGGACACGATGATTACCCAGGTTCGGGCCCTCTCGATGGAGGTAATACCCTACTTCCTACTTGATTGATCTTGATGATATGAGTATTACAAGAGTTGATCTACCACGAGATCAGAGAGGCTAAACCCTAGAGGCTAGCCTATGGAATGATTGTTGATGTGTCCTACAGACTAAACCCTCCGGTTTATATAGACACCGGAGGGGCCTAGGGTTACACAGAGTCGGTTTACAGAGAAGGAGATCTGCATCCAAATCGCCAAGCTTGCCTTCCACGCCAAGGAGAGTCCCATCCGGACACGGGACGAACTCTTCTATCTTGTATCTTCATAGTCCAACAGTCCGGCCAAAGTACATAGTCCGGCTGTCCGGATACCCCCTTATCCAGGACTCCCTCAATCATTTTCATGAAAGACATGATAACGATGAATAATATGAGGCAACCACAATTCCATTTTTTTTATTTTTCTTTTATAAACCAAAGTAGTGATAAAACAAGAAACTAAATGATTCAGTTGCAAGATCTAAAGATATACCTTCAAGCACTCACCTCCTCGGCAATGGCTCAAGAAAAGAGCTTGATGTCTAATATGCAACTTTATTCTTGTAGACTCGTGTTGGGCCTCCAAGCACAGAGTATTGTAGGACTGTAGCAATTTTCCCTCGAGTGGATAACCTAAGGTTTATCAATCCATGGGAGGTGTAGGATGAAGATGGCCTCTCTCAAACAGCAATCCTGCGATCAAATAACAAAAAGTCTCTTGTGTCTCAACCACACCAAATACAATGGTAAATTGTATAGGTTCACTAGTTCGGCAAAGAGAGATAGTGATACAAGTGTAGTAATAATACTAGATATTGATTTTTGTAATAGTAACAATGAAAAATAGCTAGGTAGCAGGTAACAAAAGTGAGCACAAACTGTATTGCAATGCTTGAAAACAAGACCTAGGGTTCATACTTTCACTAGCGCAATCTCTCAATAGTGCTAACATAGTTAGATCATATGGCAACCCCTCAACATGCGATAAAGAATCACTCCAAAGTTCTTATCTAGCGGAGAACATAAGATGAAATCATTTGTAGGGTACAAAACCACCTCAAAGTTATCCTTTCCAATCAATCTATCGAGCTATTCCTATAAGTGTCACAAACATCCCAAGAGTTCATACTAAAATAACACCATATGATACACATCAACCAACTCTAATTTCACCTAGATACTCCAATGTCACCACAAGTATCCATGAGTTGATTATACGATATGCATCAAATAACTTCAGATTCATATTATTCAGTCCAACACAAAGAACCTCAAAGAGTGCCCCAAGATTTCTACCGGAGAAACAAGGACGAAAACATGCATCACCCCCTATGCATAAATTACCCCAATGTCACCTCAGGAATCTGTGAGTTGAGTGCCAAAACATACATCAAGTGAATCAATATAATACCCCATTGTCACCACAGGTATTCATATGCAAGACATACATCAAGTGTTCTCAAAACCATAAAAGTATTCGATCCCATAAAAGTGAAACCTCAAAGGTAAAAACATAAGTCATCACAACAAGATAAAGAGGGGGGAACACCATATGATCCAACTATATTAACAAAGGTCGCGGTACATCAAGATTGTGCCAAATCAAGAACACGAGAGAGAGAGAGAGGGAGAGGGAGAGTTCAAACACATAGCTACTAGTACAAACCCTCAGCCCCGACGGTGAACTACTCCCTCCTCATCATGGTGGCCGTCGGGATGATGAAGATGTCCTCCGGTGATGATTTTCCCCTCTGGCAGAGTGTCGGAAAAGGGCACTAGATTGGATCGTGGAGGTATAGAGGCTTGCGGCGGCGGACTGCAAGTTCTAGGGCCATTTCTGGGGGTTTCTATATTTATAAGAATTTTTGGTGTTGGAATCACACGAAGATGGGTCACGAGGTGCCCACTACCCACCAGCCCACCACCTTGGCCCCTGGCGCACCCTGATGGGTAGTGGCCACCTCGTGGCTCTTCTGGTCCTCCCACGAAGCTTCGGGGGTCTCTTTTGTTTCGAAAAAATCGTCAAAAAGTATCGTTGCATTTGGACTTCATTTGATATGGATTTTTTGGAAAACAAAAAACAAGCGGAAAACAACAACTAGCACTAGGCACTAGGTCAATATGTTAGTCCATAAAAACCATATAAAAGTGCACCAAAATCATACAAAACTATAATAAACATGGCATGGATACTTCATAAATTATAGATATGTTGGAGACGTATCACAGAGCAATCTTTCTCTCACCTCTACATAACTATATTATCTTTTACTTCTCATTTGTGTTGCCTCTAGTTAGTATCAGCACAAAGGCCAAGAAACGGGACTACATTTTTATGGTTAGCATTCAAAACACTGTTAACCTCGTGATAAAATAGCTTCTCATCGATCGTGTAGTTGTTCATGGTCCTCGCGCATTTAAATTTCACGGGATGCCCTGTTTAACATATCATGTTAGCACTTAGAGTTATTTAGCACCGCCGAGAAAAATTTGAAAGCACCATACAATAAAAAGGGTGGGGGTCTATATATTCCCAATGAACTCAACTTTAGTTATATACTACACAATGAATCTGGCCTCATAATGAAAGGTTTTCCCTAGCAACACTGGTGAGGTGGTAGTTGCGATTGTGTTAAGGAATAAGGTCTCTCCAGCCTTTCCCTACCTCAACGACATCCAATCTAGTGGTGGTGAAGCACTTGTGAGAGTTTGTGTCCCAAATTTATTGGATCTCTTTAGATCTTGGCATTTGGTGTGTACTTCAAGCAGAGCAATTGGTTGGCCATTGGCATGGTGATTAAGCCATTTTATTCTATGTTCTCCTGCGACATGGTCCGATTTCTTCATCCCTCTCCCTATGGATGATGGATTGCAAGCATGTGTTTGTGGGGGTGGTGCTTCAACCGATGCTTCTCTAGTGACTTCTACATCTCGTCTCAAGGGGCAAGTGGTTATTGTGGTCTTTAAAGCCTGGTATGGCGAAGATGTTTGTAGGTGTCTTTTCACTGTACTATTGGTTCACTATAATTTTTAATCTCCGACGGGCTACATCAATCGGAGGAAGCAGAAGAAGAATAGTGTGTTTTGCAATGTAATATTATTTTATACTGGCTAGTCTGCATTCAATTGTCTTTCTGGTGTATTGTTTATTATTTTGCTTAATAAATGTCAAATATAAGATATCCTTAGGGTGTCTCTTAAAAAATGTTGCAGTAGAAAAGAATAAAAAAATTGAAAACGTGATTTTTTAACTTCTATGACCATTTTTTCCTGTAAATTCTAAACATAAAAATATGTCCATATTCCTTGACATAATATTTATGCAAGCATCTGATGCACTTATCAATGGCATCTTTAGTTGTACCATACGCAAGAACCCTCATAGCAAAAAGTGCATTTTTGGAGACAAGAAAGCTCAAGTAACCAGGTGTAATATCTCTTCACCGTGAAGTAATTATCATATTGTCACGGAACGACTGCTCGTGCATCATTTTTGTGAGATAGATACCATATCAATGTTGTTGCTGCCATGTTGCTTCCATAATCAGTAGTGTTGTTGTCCAATTTCTGTGCATGTTGTTGCTACCATATGTGAGATATATACATGTTGTTGTTGTCCAATGTTAGTTTATGTTATTGCTGCCATGTTCCTTCCATAATTAGCAGTGTTGTTGTCCAATTTTTGTACATGTTGTTGCTTCCATATCTAAATATTTTGTTGCCCAATTTTTTTGTAGATGAATGAAGTGGATCAGGATATCGATGATGAGCCTAGCAAAAAGAGGAAAAAGCTCACGCAGTTGGCAACTTTGGCATATCACGCGGTTGGCAACATAGGTAATCATTATACCAAGACGTATCTACAAAAATAGCCATATAGGATTCTAGAACAGACTGGTCATGAATGGGTTATGGAAAACTCTTGGTCCCAAACGGAGTTGTTATAGGATATTTAGGATGAATGAAGAGTATTTGTAACATCCCAAATTTTCAATTTGGCATGTTATATATTAGATCATCATTGCATATCATATTTTAGTGCATTTTGGCTTGATCCTAGATATTCTACGCAACTCAAGGACCCGCGGAGAGAGTTGGGGATTTCATTATTTTCATATTTGAGATTTCTCAAATTTGGAAAAGAGGATCGTTTGATTTTAATTATTTTTCTCTTCAAATATTTCTTCCATGAAAACAAAAGAGAGGGGATAAAATGACTTCCCCAAAATAAAGAAATATGGGAGATTAAATATTAAAATAAAATAAGAATTTTATTCGGAGTTTTATTGCTATTTTATTTGAATTAGGACAAAAATGTGTTTTTCAAAATTGCATTAGAGGCCCAAATAAATGTTCACCTGGTCTGTCTTATTTTTAGAGGACGAGGAAAATTTATTTCAGGATTTTTGGAGTCCGTTTAGTATTTCTTTTCTTTGTTTTTCTGCTCGCAGAATTATTTAAAAAAAACCCAACCGACTTAGTCGGGCCGTACCCGACTAGAATTCCGGCCCGACCGGCCTTTATAAGCCGAAGGCCCGACCCGGCCAAAACCCTAGCCAGTGCCGCCTCCACCCATCGCCGCTGCCACCCGCCGCCGCCCACCACCGCGTCGTCGCCGGAGCCTGCCGCCGGACCCCGCCGCCCCACCGCCCTCGCCGGAGAACGCCACCACCGCCGTCCCGAGGTAGCCGTGGTTCTCGAAGAAACAAACCGTTCGTGTTTTTTTTAGAAATCCTATGTTTTTTTTAGATCGGTTTTAGTTTTTTTCCGGTTTAGTTATTTAGCGAACGTCCGTTCGTACGTTCGTTTAAACAAACGGTTTTCACCTTTTAGCCGCAGACAGCGAACGTTCGGTTGTTAGCCTGTTCGTCAGTTTTTCTTTTTCCAGGGTTTTTCTGCGATTATTTTCGATCGTGATTTCATCCCAGATCTTAGTTTTAGTTTATCTTTTTGCTCGTTTATCGGAAGCAGGCGATTCAAGCGCCTAGATCTTCATTTCAAAGCCCTCTTTCTGTTTAACTAACTTGAACAAGATTTTGGTACTGTAAAATTTGACCTAAGTTCATAATAGTAAATGGATCTTGTTTCTTTCACAGTTTGAGTTTCGTTGCTTCGTTTGATTTGATTCTTTTTGCAAACTGGAGTTCTTAAGTTGAACTTTCTAGTTAGATCTCATATTTGAGTTTTACCCGTGTTTCTAGTTGATTGCTTTTTGTATGCCTATTTGTTTGCGATAGAGTAGCCGGAGTGCGAAGCGTGCTACTACGAGTCTCTAGGTTACATGGATCATCAGCAAGGCAAGTAACACTTTGATCATACCTCTTTACTACCTAGTTTTATTGCATTAGATCAAATCCCAAACATTGCATGATTAGGATCTGATTAATATGTGGGTTCTGGGAAGTAGATGAGGTAGTACCTATCCACCTATTTATTATCAAACCTTTGGGAGTTACTTCTACGTATTGCTTATCATGCTATGCTATGCTAGTAGACGTGGATTGGGTGAGTGTATCCATGACAGATGTGAGTATTGTTAATTAATGGTTAACTTAAGGTGGCTACTTAAATACACATCTGGGTGGATTGAGGCACCTGGGGAACCTAGTGTTGCCTGTTTTTTTGGAAATCCCGGGCTTACCATGTGATTCTCCTATGGACCGCCACCCAGGCTCAAAGGGATCATAATATTATTCATGCTAGAAACTTCCGTGTGCAGCCACAAGCTATTATGGGCTCTAGCATAGTTGAGTATGTTGTGTGACCTCTTTCAGTGGTAGACTAGCAGATGTAGGGGATGTAGGTTGGTACTGTCTACCCAGAGTAAAGAGTTATCGCTTCTGAAAGACTGTGTCTCGGTCATCCGTTTCTCAAACACCTTGTAGTGCGAGAAATCCAACGGAGGAGATAGAGTCTTGTGGGGAAAAGTGCGCAAACCTCTGCAGAGGGTATAAACTAATCATGGTTAGTCGTGTCCCAGTTATGGACATCTTGAGTATCTGGTTCTTGGATTATCATGTTGATCTCATCACTCTTAAATATAATTTGATTGGGTTTAATGATGATGCTTAATTGGGATTGAGTTGGGTGAACCTTCGCAATGTTTAACAACCACCATGATAGTTAAATAAATTTATTCCTTTGTTGTAGGGAAAAATTGGCTTTATGCAAAACTGTAACCATAGAGCTTTCCACCAGCCATATTGCATGTAGTGATAGCATTTATTTCTGTTCATTACTCTATGTGTTACATTGCCAGCATATTCCATGTGCTGACCCGTTTTCGGGCTGCAACATTCATGTTGCAGACTTTTCAGACGATGAGTAAGGTGCCTTTGGTCGTGATCTTTCACTCAGTGATGCCGTTGGAGTTGATGGACTCACTTTATCTTCCAAGCCTTTTGCTGTTATCGTTATTAGATGGCCTTAAGCCATATTATTGTAATAAGTTCTCTTTTGAGACATTCAATGTAATAAGTGTGTGATTGCTACTCTGTTATAAATCCTCGAGTACTGTGCATGTCAGCATTACCGATCCAGGGATGACACTGATGCACAGAGATCAGACTATTTGAGGTCTGGTCGCTAAAAGATGGTATCAGAGCACACGCTGACTGTAGGACACGACCACTAAGCTAAAGCCCTAGATCACTACTCTCTTCTCATTTCTGACTCCTCTCCCTTTTCTATTCTATAGGATGGCAGATGCAAGGAACAAGTTCGCGCAACCGGATGAAGACACACCTTTTGGACGACACTTGAAGGAAGTCACTAGGTACCTGAGCATAGGAATAACAATCTTCAGCGGGACCTACATCGCAACTTTACCACAAGAGGAGCGTTGGATGATTCAAGTTCAAGTTCCAGGAAGGACGTTCATGCCAGTCACTGAGCCCATGGAGTTTTCCTTTGATGCACCAACCTGGAGTCTAGGAAAGAGCATGGCAGCCCACATCGCCATGGGTCGCATTTGAGAAGTTTACCACAAGGATCTCAAGGATACTATCTACCAGATTTGTGGGCGCCGAGATGAGCAATGGGAGATGATCAGCACCAGGAAGGATAGATCCATTGCAGCATTTATCCAGGAGTTAAACCAGCACATTCATCGCTAGGAGAACCAGATGTGCGCAGGCATGATAGACCTGAAGAAGGCAATGATCAGATCATAGAGCTGGAGGAAGAACTCAAGTCTACACATGATGGATGTGAGGAGGAAATGACGATACTCGTGGAGAAGAATGACGACCTGACAAGGAAGCTAGGAGTGTTCATGGGAGAAGATGACGATTCCACTTGTCCGGAGAACTACATCATCATCGACGACACTGACTCAGATCCCGACGAGAGCGATGATGACTATGTTGATGAAGCTGGAGCAGATATCATGGAGTCTTCCACCGATCAAATTTTCTAGTCGACCACCATATTAGTAGTAGTATTCACCCATGTATATAGTATAGTCCGAGCACTTTTGTAACGATAGTTAGACCGATTGTATGCCCTTGTTTGAATTGATTGAAGTGATATTGATTGTGTTTGTCTCATGAGCATATGGGTAGTGTTTTTCCCTCTAGACCTCATTCTATTCTATTATCTCATCTTTTCTAAAACCATCAGATGCCTCCGAGACGTGACAATGGATTTGCTTTCCTGCCGGAGCTCACCCAGTTGATCTAGCAATAGAATACCCTGATGCAGCTACTAGTCCAGAATCAGAACCAAGGCAAGAACAACAACAACCCACCACCACCACCACATGTTGATCAGTTAGCCCGTTTCCTAAGGCTGAATCCGCCGGTGTTTTCTAGTAGCACTGAGCCAATAGTTGCAGATGATTGGCTCTGCAAGATTGGAAGGGAGCTGACCACTGCAGGATGCACAGATGCGGAGAGAGTGTGTTTTGCTGCACACCGGCTTGATGGACCCGCAGCATCATGGTGGGAGAATTTCACAACCACTTACCCCATCGACACTGTCACATGGGACCAGTTTCAGCAGGCGTTTTGCACTGCCCATATTTCAACAGGAGCTATGGCCATGAAGAAGCGCGAGTTTCGCAACTTGCGCCAAGGAGGACGCACAGTAGGCCAGTATGTGGATGACTTTAGTAAGTTAGCACGTTACGGCCCGGATGACATTGCTACACACGCCGCTAAACAGGAGAAGTTTCTGGAAGGACTGAATGATGAGCTGAGCATGCAGTTGATGGTGGCAAACTTCAACAACTGCCAGGAGTTGGTAGATAGAGCGCTCATGATTGAAGGGAAGCAGCAGAAGATAGACAGCCGCAAGAGGAAGTATGCCCAAGGGAAGTACAATTCTAGAGCTCAGCAGAAACCCTGCTTTACCCCGAACTCGGGAGGACACATTCACCATAACGATGGAGGCCATAATTCAAATGGAGGGATTCCGCATAACCATAGTGGCCCCAAGAATGGGAATGGAAATGGAGGAAGCAACGGGCAGAACCGTTCCAACCCAGCAACGCCCGCCAAGAAGGATCTAAGTCACATTACTTGCTACAAGTGCTAGAAGACTGGACATTATGCCAATGAATGTCCTGAAGCTAAGAATAGAAATGGCAATGGAAGCTCTGGGAAGAAGCCCAGCCCTTTTAACAGGGGACAGGTGAACCACGTTAGCATGGAGGAGGTTGAAGCACAGCCAGATGCAGTAATAGGCAAGTTTTTGGTTAAGACATTTACTGCAATCGTTCTTTTTGATACCGGTGCATCACATTCATACATATCAAGGGGATTTGTGGATAAGTTTAAACTACCAACCGAAGCCCTTAGGTCACCCATGTTAGTAACCTCGCCAGGAGCAGAGTGCTAGTCAATGGTGTGATCAGTTACCATTAAGGATTGGTAACTACGTGTTTCCCTCAGACCTAATAGTATTGGAATCGCAAGGACTAGATGTGATATTAGGCATGGATTGGTTATCGAAGTATGGAGAAAACATTGACTACGCCAGTAAGTAAATTTTGCTCACCACCCCAGAAGGACGAAGGATTAAGTATGTATCCCGGCATGTGCCGAAGAGGACTCAAGTGAATTCCTTATCAGGAGTTGTACAGGGGGGAGTACCAGTGATGAAGGATTTCCCTGACGTATTTCCGGAGGAGTTGCCAGGCATGCCACCAGATAGAGACATTGATTTTTTTATTGAGCTTTTTCCAGGCACAGGGCCAATATCTAAGAGACCGTACAGGATGCCCGCAAAGGATTTGGAGGAAATTAAGAAACAGATTAAGGAGTTACTGGATAAAGGTTATATTCGCCCAAGTTCGTCACCTTGGGGATCACCAGTGCTTCTAGTGGAGAAGAAGGATGGATCATTGAGGATGGTTGTTGATTATCGTGGATTGAATGAAGTGACGATCAAGAACAAGTACCCGCTGTCGATGATTAATGATTTGTTTGATTAGTTGCAAGGAGCTAAAGTATTTTCCAAGATCGATCTGCGGTCAGGATATCACCAGCTGAAGATTCATGAGCAGGATATAACCAAGACGGCTTTTATCACAAGGTATGGGCTATATGAGTATACCGTTAGGTACTTTAGTCTGACTAACGCACCTGCCTATTTCATGAACATGATGAACAAAGTATTTATGGAGTTCTTGGATAAGTTCGTCATGGTGTTCATTGATGATATTCTGGTTTACTCGAAGAATGAAGAGGAGCATAAGGAACATTTGTGTTTGGTACTTGGGAGCTCAGAGAACATCAGCTATATGCCAAGTTCAGCAAGTGTGAATTTTGGTTGAAGGAAGTTGGATTCCTCTGACATGTTATATCCGGAGAAGGAATAGCAGTAGACCCCACCAAGGTTGTCACCGTGAAAAATTAGGAAGCACCCACGTCAGTTGGAGAGATCCGGAGTTTTCTTGGACTCGCAGGATACTACAGGAGGTTCATTGAGAATTTCTCCAAGATTGCAAAGCCCATGACGGAGTTGTTGAAGAAGGACACCAAGTTCAAATGGACTGAGGAATGTGAAGCCAGTTTTCAGGAGTTGAAGAAACGTTTGGTTACAGCTCCAATGTTGATCCTTCCAGATCAACGCAAGGATTATCAGGTGTATTGCGACGCTTCTCGTCGAGGACTTGGATCAGTGCTTATGCAGGATGGAAGAGTTGTTTCATATGCCTCACGACATCTTAAACCCCATGAGCTAAATTATGCTACACACGATTTGGAGTTAGCAGCCGTAGTGCATGCCTTGAAGACATGGAGACATTTTCTCATCGGAAATCACTGTGAGGTGTACACAGATCACAACAGTTTGAAGTATATTTTCACGCAGAAGGAGTTGAATCTCAAGCAAAGGAGATGGTTGGAGCTCATCAAAGATTATGATATGAAATTGCATTATCACCCCGGAAAGGCTAACATAGTGGCAGATGCGTTGAGTCACAAGAGCCATGTTAATACACTCGTGACCGGAGAGTTACCCAAGGAGTTAGCAGAGGGTCTTTGTGAGCTATGTTTGGAGATAGTTCCAAGAGGCTATGTAGCAGCATTGGAAGTCCAATCTACTTTGATGGCTAGGATCAGAGAAGCTCAGAAGACGGACAAGGATATAGCCGAGATAAAGGAAAGAATGAGCAAGGGAAAAGCTAAGGGATTTCGTGAGGATGAACACGATACCTTATGGTTTGAAGATCGTGTATATGTGCCAGATGATCCAGAGATCAGGAAGTTGATTCTGCAAGAGGCCCATGATTCGCCATACTCGATTCACCCAGGAAATACCAAGATGTATCTGGACTTGAAGGACGTTTCTGGTGGACCGAAATGAAGAAGGATATTGTGGAGTACGTAGCAGTTTGTGATATTTGTCAAAGAGTAAAGGCAGAGCATCAGAAGCCAACAGGATTGCTACAGCCATTGCCGATACCCGAATGGAAGTGGGATAAGCTAGGCATGGACTTTATCACGTGATTTCCCAGGACTCGTTCAGGCTATGACTCGATATGGGTTGTAGTCGATCGTTTGACGAAGGTAGCTCATTTCATCCCAGTGAAGACCACTTACACCAATGTTAAGTTGGCAATATACATGACTAGGATCGTATGTCTACATGGAGTTCCGAGGACCATTGTATCAGATAGAGGAACCCAGTTTACCTCAAATTTCTGGAATCAGTTACATGAAACTTTGGGTACCAGGCTAGAGTTCAGTACAACTTTTCACCCAGAGAAAGATGGACAGACTGAGAGAGTCAATCGGATTTTGGAGGACATGTTGAGATCTTGTGCGCTAGACTATGGATCTAGTTGGGACGACAACTTGCCATATGCAGAGTTCTCTTAAAATAACAGCTATCAAGCTAGTTTGAAGATGGCCCCTTTCGAAGCCTTGTACGGAAGGAGGTGCAGGACACCGTTGTTGTGGGACGAAGTTGGAGACCGTCAGTTGTTTGGCCCAGATTTGATTAAAGAGTCTGAAGAGAAGGTTAAGTTGATCCGCGATAGACTCAAAGTAGCCCAGTCGAGGCAGAAGAGCTATGCAGATTCTAAACGCAAGGAGATAGTTTACGAAGTCGGAGACAGTTTACGAAGTCGGAGACAGAGTATATCTTCATGTGTCCCCACTTCGAGGAGTTAAGCGTTTTGGAGTCAAGGGAAAGTTAGCACCACTTTTGTGGGACCATACAAAGTTTTTGAACGTGTGGGAGAAGTTGCTTACAAGTTAGAACTGCCCGAAGGATTGTCAAGAGTTCACGATGTGTTCCACGTTTCCCAGTTGAAGAAGTGCCACGCAGAGATGGCCGATATTCCTCTAAGAGATACAGTGCCACTGGAAGCGATTCAGTTGGATAGCGATTTGACTTATGAGGAGAAACCAGTGAAGATTCTCGAGTTTGCCAGCCGAGTCACACGCAGCAAGGCTATCAAGTTCTGCAAAGTTCAGTGGAGCCACCATACTAAAGATGAAGCCACCTGAGAACGAGAGGAAGACCTACGGAAGGACCACCCTCACATATTTTCTAGACAACCCGAATCTCGAGGGCGAGATTCATCTTAAGGGGGGTAGGTTTGTAACATCCCAAATTTTCAATTTGGCATGTTATATATTAGATCATCATTGCATATCATATCTTAGTGCATTTTGGCTTGATCCTAGAAATTCTACGCAACTCAAGGACCCGCGGAGAGAGTTGGGGATTTCTTTATTTTCATATTTGAGATTTCTCAAATTTGGAAAAGAGGATCATTTGATTTTAATTATTTTTCTCTTCAAATATTTCTTCCATGAAAATAAAAGAGAGGGGATAAAATGACTTCCCCAAAATAAAGAAATATGGGAGGTTAAATAAATAAGAATTTTATTTGGAGTTTTATTGCTATTTTATTTGAATTAGGAAAAAAATGCGTTTTTCAAAATTGCATTAGAGGCCCAAATAAATGTTCGCCCGGTCCGCCTTATTTTTAGAGGACGGGGAAAAATCCAACCGACTTAGTCGGGCCGTACCCGACTAGGACTTTGGCCCGACCGGCCTTTATAAGCCAGAGGCCCGACCCGGCCAAAACCCTAGCCAGCGCCGCCTCCACCCGCCGCCGCCAGCGCCGTCGCCCGCTGCTGTCGTCGCCCCGCTTGCCGCCGCCCACCACCACCACCGCGCTGCCGCCGCACTGCCGTGCCATCGCCGGAGCCCACCGCCGCCGCCACTGGACCCCGCCGCCCCGCCGCCCTCGCCGGAGAACGCCGCCGTCCCGAGGTAGCCCCGGTTTTCAAAGAAAAAAACCGTTCATTTTTTTAGAAACCCTAGGTTTTTTAGATCAGTTTTAGTTTTTTTCCAGTTTAATTATTTATCGAACGCCCGTTCGTACATTCGTTTAACGAACAGTTTTAACCGTTTAGCCGCAGACAGCGAACGTTCGTTCATTGGCCTGTTCGTCTGTTTTTCTTTTTTCAGGGTTTTCCGTGATTATTTTCGATCGTGATTTCAGCCCAGATCTTAGTTTTAGTTTATCTTTTCGCTCGTTTATCGGAATCAGGCGATTCAAGCGCCTAGATCTTTGTTTCGAAGCCTTTTTATGTTTTACTAACTTGAACAAGATTTTGGTACTGTAAAATTTGACCTAAGTTCGGAATAGTAAACGGATCTTGTTTATTTCGCAGTTTGAGTTTCGTTGCTTCGTTTGATTTGATTCTTTTTGCAAACCGGAGTTCTTAAGTTTAACTTTCTGGTTAGATCTCTTATTTGACTTTTACCCGTGTTTCTAGTTGATTGCTTTTTCTATGCTTGTTTGTTTGCGATAGAGTACCCGGAGTGCGGAGCGTGCTACTACGAGTCTCTAGGTTACACAGATCATCAGCAAGGCAAGTAACATTTTGATCATACCTCTTTACTACCTAGTTTTATTACATTAGATCAAACCTCAAACATTGCATTATTAGGATCTGATTAATATGTGGGTTCTGGGAAGTAGATGAGGTAGTACATATTCACATGTTTCTTATCAAACCTTTGGGAGTTACTTCTATGTATTGCTTATCATGTTATGCTATGCTAGTAGACGTGGATTGGGTGAGTGTATCCATGATAGATGTGAGTATTGTTAATTAATGGTTAACTTAAGGTGGCTACTTAAATACACATCTGGGTGGATTGAGACACCTGGGGAACCCAGTGTTGCGTGTTTTTTTTTTGGAAATCCCGGGGTTACCGTGTGATTCTCCTATGGACCGCCACCCAGGCTCAAAGGGATCATAAGATTATTCATGCTAGAAACTTTCGTGTGCAGCCACAAGCTATTATGGGCTCTAGCATAGTTGAGTATGTTGTGTGACCTCTTTCAGTGGTAGACTAGCAGATGTAGGGGATGTAGGTTGGTACTGTCTACCCAGAGTAAAGAGTTATCGCTTCTGAAAGACTGTGTCTCGGTCATCCGTTTCTCAAATACCTTGTAGTGCAAGAAATCCAACGGAGGAGATCGAGTCTTGTGGGGAAAAGTGCGCAAACCTCTGCAGAGTGTATAAACTAATCATGGTTAGCCGTGTCCCCGGTTATGGACATCTTGAGTATCTGGTTTTTGGATTATCGTGTTGATCTCATCACTCTTAAATATAATTTGATTGGGTTTAATGATGATGCTTAATTGGGATTGAGTTGGGTGAATCTTCTCAATGTTTAAAAACCACCATGATAGTTAAATAAAATTTATTCCTTTGTTGTAGGGAAAAATTGGCTTTATGCAAAACTGTAACCATAGAGCTTTCCACCAGCCATATTTGCATGTAGTGATAGCATTTATTTCTGTTCATTACTCTATGTGTTACATTGCTAGCATATTCCATGTGCTGACCCATTTTCGGGCTGCAACGTTCATGTTGCAAACTTTTCAGACGACGAGTAAGGTGCCTTAGGTCATGATCTTTCACTCAGTGATGCCGTTGGAGTTGATGGACTCACTTTATCTTCCAAGCCTTCCGTTGTTATCGTTATTAGATGGCCTTAAGCCATATTATTGTAATAAGTTCTCTTTTGAGACACTCAATGTAATAAGTGTGTGATTGCTACTCTGTTATAAATCCTCGAGTACTGTGTGTGTCAGCATTACCGGTCCAGAGATGACACTGATGCACAGAGATCAGACTGTCTGAGGTCTGGTCGCTACAGTATTTCAGTCATTACATAATGTCTTAGTGTCTCATTATGGATTGAAGTCAAGTAGATAAGTGACATCACAAGAGTCTTCAGCTATGTTCTTGTGGATAGTTGGTGGACCCCAATCATTGTCTCAAGTTGAAAAATCATTTTTGAAGATCAACGGAAATAGTTCATCGAAAGTTCAAAGAAGTATTGAATTGCTTGTGCAAGTTAGCAAGACATAACATGACACCTCGAGATGATTCTTTCACAACCGAGCATGAAAGAATTCAAGATGATAGGTTTTGTCCTCATTTCGAAGGTGTCATTGGTGCAATACATGGCTGCCACATTCCAGTTACAATACCAGCGGATGAGTTGTCAATCACACATGTCGCCATGGATGTCCATCACAAAATGTTATGGTGGTTTGTGATTTCAGCATGAGGTTTACTTTTGTTATGGCTGGTTGGCCCAGTTCAACACATGACACAAGTATCTTAAATGATAGCTTGGTCAAGTATGCACATAAGTTTCCTACACCCCCCGGAGGTACTAGTATATGTTGCGGCCATTAATTACTTTGCCTTTTTATATTGCTGACATTAATTAATTGCTTCTCAACAACCGTGCATAACAATGTTGTTGCCCTTTCTATATAGAAAAATATTACCTCGTTGATTTGGGATATCCAAACCGTGAAGGATATCTTGCTCCTTACAAATGCCAAATATACCATACATACCTGGCAAGTGGTAACAACTGGAGTAACAACTAACAAGTACGTATTGATTTCATTCAAACTGTTGCTTATTCTTCCCTTTCCTCGCATGCATGCATAAATATAGCCGGGGCCGCCGATCGCGACTGGTGTGATATGGTGGTCATGGCGATGCATCCTCAGGCTGCTTTACTCCTCACCCTCATCCTCCTCCTCGGCACCGACGTTAAGTTTGATTCTTAATGGTCTCTTTCGCACCGTACTCTATAGCCAGCTGCTGCTAGTTGATTTCCATTTGCGCCATCGATCGCATAAAATTGTTATTTGTTGTCCAACGTGTGCGATGTCACCTCCATCTACACAATGGGCTCTATGTGACAGATCATAGCATCTCTCGTGCGGTAATTGTTACTACTACTTCTTTGACATTTCGCTTCCATGGACGACAGGCTGCATGAGTCCCCCTATTCCCTGCGCAGTGCAACGAGTAGGGGTCGAATTTCATTTCACATTTTAAAAGGGAAAATATTAACCATGTTTCAAAAAGGAATATGTACATATTTATAGAAAAATCATCATGATGGTCTAAAGTATTTATCGCATATTTAAAGTTATTCATTGTGCATTATTGACATTGCCAACCTTCCTATCTGAAGTGCTTGGGGAAGTTTCGTTTCCAGTGACCATTCTCCTTACAATAGAAACATCCAGTCTCAGGTTTAGATCTAGCCTTGGGTTTTTTTCTTGAAGTTTTCTTTCTTTCCCTTAGCCTTCTTGAAACTAGTGGTCTTTTTGACCATCAACACTTGATGCTCTTTCTTGATTTCTACTTCTGTGGTCTTAACCATTGCAAAAAGCTCAGGGAGTGTCTTTTCCATCCCTTGCATGTTGTAGTTCATGACAAATCCCTTGCAGCTTGGTGGTAGTGACTGGAGAACCCTGTCAATTGCTACTTCATCAGGAATAGCAATCCCAACTGATTGAGGCGATTGGCGTACCTAAACATTTTGAGTATGTGCTCAGTAACGGAGTTGTTCTCCTACATCTTATGTACCTAAACACTTGTCTGAGGCTTCATACCTCTCCACATGGGCGTGAGCCTTGTAAAACATAGGGTTTTGGAAACTGGCTCGACACCCTAAAACGGGGTGTGGCTATCTCATTATATAGACGTATCAAGAGGTACAATACAAGGCCTATACAGGACTACATATATACAGTCTAACACCCTCCCTCAATCTTAACTGTAGCCTGAAGTACAAAGTAAGTTAAGATTGCGCCTACAGCCTACAAACTGTGGTTGTGGAAGAGGCTTCGTGAAGATGTCAGCAAGTTGATCTTTGGAGGAGATGAACTTGATACAAAGCAGTCTCTGTGCAATACGTTCCCGAACAAAGTGATAGTCAACCTCGATGTGTTTCGTCCTAGCATGAAACACCGGATTAGATGAAAGGTATGTAGTGCCGATGTTATCACACCACAGAACTGGAGGATGACCTGGAGAGACTCTCAGCTCTCGCAACAGAGACTGTACCCATATGATCTCAGAGGTAGCATCAGCAACAGCTTTATACTCAGCTTCAGTACTGCTACGAGACACGGTGGCTTGCTTGCGTGCATTCCAGGCGATCAGGTTAGGACCAAAGAACACTGCATATCCCCTCGTGGATCGCCGATCATCAGGACTTTCAGCCCAATCCGCATCAGAGAAAGCCGAAAGTTCACAAGACGGTGCAGGCTGAAGGAGCAGACCATACGAAGCAATAGAAGAAATATATCGCAGGATGCGCTTAACTACCGAGAGATGAGTGCTCCTTCAGAAAAATCTTATGCTTATCTTTTAGAAAAGTGATCGCACATATATGGTGTGATTTTTAAATTCTTGATTACCCAATATTTACGTGATTTAATTGAATCGGCACTTACCATGAAAAATCGGAGTTGAGAGGTGGTGGTGCGAGGTGAGGCGAAAATAAGTGAAAACGATCCATGTATGATTAGTACCTTCAAACTTTCCAATTTATGATCGACGAATGGCAGTCATTAATGCACGGTCTAGTACTCCTGATTTCTCTCAATAATAAAGACGGGATTTTTATCTTCCGTCGTCCAAGACACTAGATCGGATTGATTTGGCAAAGATTGCAAAATCAAAATATTGATATATTTCCATGTATTACTTATCCTCCCCATCGCTAGTACGTATTAATTTCATGCCAACGGTTACTTGATAATCCGTTCTATTGGTTGCCTGCATAAATACACGCCGCCGATCGACTGGTGTGCAACACTATGATAGTCACGGTGAGGGCGAGGTGAGTAGGACCGACGATAGTGATATGGCGATGCATCCTCGGGTTGCTTTACTCCTCACCCTCGTCCTCCTCCTGGCTACCGGAGACGGCATCCTCACCGTCGGCACTCCGTCCGCGATCATCACAAGGACATGCGCCGCCGTCGGCCGACCCGGCGGGCAACTGGGTTACGAGTACGAGTCCTGCGTGGGCGCGCTCTCCTCCGACCCGGCGCGTGAGCTCGCCGTCGTGGCCACCAGCCTCACCGTGGCCAACGTCACGTCGACGCTGCTCGTCGTCAAGGACCTCGTCAAGAACCTCGGCGGCTGCCTCCGCTACTACAGGGAGATGAACAGGACCCTGGACGCCGCGCTCGGTGACCTCCGTGCCGGGCGCGTCGAAGCGGCGTCGGACAAACTGCTGGAGGCCAACCAAGATCCCGACAAGTGCGACCTGCTCTTGTTTGAGGGGAGCGCGAACAAGAATCCATTGGGCAAGGAGAACATCTACGCCGACTGGCTGTCCCAATTGGCATATGCGATTGCTAGCTTGCCGGCGCCGAAGCCTCTGCTGTAATCGTAGCTACGTTGCTAGCTGGTGTTTGATTCCCATTTGCCCGATCGATCGCATAAAATGGAATTGCCATTTGTTGTCCAACGTGTGCGATGTGTTTCATAAAAAAAAACATGTGCGATGCCATTTCCATATACACAATGAGCATGTTTGGTTGCCCGCATGCAGCCTAACTAGACCCGCGCGGGATGTGCGCGGCCTGTTTGGTTGCCTGGGCTGCATGCGGTTTGAGGCCCGCACGGACCTTAAAACAGCCCGCAGAGAGATGTGACTGGCGAGCGATTTTGGGCCAGCCGGTTCCCAGCCGGTTCTTACTGGTTTTGGGAACCATCTAGAAGGTTCATGAACTGTTTTTTTCTTTTTCTTTTTTTACTCTTTCTTTTTTTTCTTCTTCCTTTTTCTGGTTCTTTTTCCTTTCTTTTCTTTTCGTTACTTTTTTGTTTTATTTCTGTTTTCCTTTTCAAGTTAATTTCTCTTTTCAACACATTTTATTTCTTTGGTTTTTATTTCCATATGTGTTCTTATCTTTTTTTAAATATTCAACAAATTGTGTTTCTAGAAAATGTACAGTTTTTGAAAAAATGTTCTCAAAATTTAAAAATTGTTCTTGTTACACAAAAAAGTTTAAACTTTCGAAATTCAGAAAAAGTACCGGATTTCAACTTTATGTTCACGTATTCAAACAGAATTAACGCCCCCAAATTTATTCGGGATTTTTCAAAATTGTTCTCCATTCCAAAATTTGTTCTCAAGATTCAAAAAATGTTCGTGCTTTAAAAAATTGTTTGCGCTTCCAAATTTGTTCTCCGTTTCAATATTTGTTCTCCACATTCAAAAAATGTTCATGCTTTAAAAAACTGTTCTTTCAAAAAATGTTTTGGAAATCCAAATTTGTTTCAATTTTTTGTTTGTGTTTGTGAAAAAAATCGTACGTTCAAAAAAATACACAAAATTGGCCTATTAGACATATTAAAAAATTACTCAATGTTTGTGTGTTTGAAAAAATGTTCGTGTTTCAAAAATTGTTTGAAGTTTCAAAAATTGTCCGCGTTTTACCAAAAAGTTCGTATTTACAAAAATGTTCGGAGCTATAGAAAAATGCCTTCATTTTTATTTATTTTTTGTTCACGTATACTGAAAAAATAGCATTTACAAAATTGCTTTCTGTTTCAAAATTTGGTTCTGAATTTTCAAGAATTGTTTCTGTTTTAAATTTTTGTTCACCAATTAAAAAATATAACATTCTCAGAAAATGTTCTGGATTTCAAAATTGGTTCATAAATTCAAGAAATGCTTCTGTTTTTAACTTTTTGTTCACAAGTTAAAAAAGATTTGAGGAATTCAAAAAATGTTCATATTTATTAACTTTTGTTCACCAATTCAAAAAAATGGGGATTTCCAAAAATGTTCCCTCTTTGCAAAATTGTTCACATCATCAAAATGGTAATGTTTTTCAAAATTTGACCCCAAATTCCAAAAATGTTCCGGGGAATTCAAAAAACTGTTCACGTCTTGAAAAATTTGTTCGTAATTTTGAAAAATGTTCGCGCTTTCAGTTTTTTGTTCCTGTTTTTTAGAAAATGTTTTCATTTTCGAGAAATTCTTCTTGATTTCAGGAAAAAAATGTCGTTTTCATGTTGTGCCCTTATTTTGATTTTTTTTAGATTCCCAAAAATGTTTCAAATTTAATTTTTTTTATCTCTATGAAATATGAAAATGTTTGCACCTTATGGTGGCTATTAGCGCTGCTCACTTGCACTAGGTTATTGTTCGATCCCTGTCGCTGCTGTATGTTGCTTTAAGTCTGGCGCTTCGATTTTCACATGAGAAGTTGACTGTCGCAGCGGTTAGCATGGCCTTCGAGGTCCCAGGATCGATCCGCGGCTCTAGCGCCCTCTGTTTTTTTGGGTTTTTCATATTGCGGCCGTGCCAACGGAAATGGCCGGCCCAGGTTAGCAGCGTCCTGTGCGAAACGTCAGCACCTTGCCGCAACTAGCGGCAAATATGAAGTCCCAGGCGCGGCCACGCGTGCGGGGCAGTTGCACGCCTCGTGCAGCGCGGAAGACGGAGGGGACGTCTCATAACTTGGCCCCCACTCACCTGTCACCGCCCAGTCGCAATGTTCCCACCGCTCCCTCTCTTCCTCACCGCCCCTCCCTCTCCTCTCCTCCGATGGCTCCGCCTCGCCCATCGCCGCGCCGCCCTCAGACCCCCGTTGACCAGCGCATCGCCCTCTGTTTTTTTGGGTTTTTCATATTGCGGCCGTGCCAACGGAAATGGCCGGCCCAGGTTAGCAGCGTCCTGTGCGAAACGTCAGCACCTTGCCGCAACTAGCGGCAAATATGAAGTCCCAGGCGCGGCCACGCGCGCGGGGCAGTTGCACGCCTCGTGCAGCGCGGGAGACGGAGGGGACGTCTCATAACTTGGCCCCCACTCACCTGTCACCGCCCAATCGCAATGTTCCCACCGCTCCCTCTCTTCCTCACCGCCCCTCCCTCTCCTCTCCTCCGATGGCTCCGCCTCGCCCATCGCCGCGCCTCCCTCAGACCCCCGTCGACCAGCGCATCGCCAGCATCCAGGAGCGCTGGCTCGCCGGGCTTCAGAACTCCGGCCGGGACTTGGCGTCGGCGCTGCGAGCGTCGTTGCCCATCTGCTGCAGGCCACCACCAGCGCCGGCCAATGCGGTGCCGGTCGCTCCTGCTCCGGCGCTGATTCTGGACCTCGTGGTCCTGGGCTCGGCGTCGTCGACGGAACCGCCCCTTCTTGGGACCCCATTGGCCACGGTGGTTTTCTTGACCCCCGTCCAAGGGTTTTCTCCTGTTGGCGGGCCGTCCTTCTCGACCTCCGGCGTGGCGTTGAGCACGGGGCCGATGCCGCAGGCCGTCGCCGGGGCCGGCTCCTCCTTTGCTCTGCTACCTCTCTCCTTCCCGCCGTGGTTTTCACCCCGGCCTCGGTTCGCCGCGGCTGCGCGTGCTCTGGTGAGTCAAACCCCCTCAATGCTTGCTCGTAGATGTAGATTAGGGGTTTATTTCTTAGGCATGTGCTAGTAGTTAGTGGATTCAATAGGATTAGATAGGATTCTAGCAGATCTGATTGGATGCGATCCCAATCGAATCCAATCGGACTGATTTGTTCTTGTTTTGTACAATGTGTGTGCTAGGATAAGTTTCTTGTGCTACTGCTAGTGTGTCCTATGATCTGTGTTCATGCTAGTAGATGTGTTCATGCTAGAATCATGTTCATGTTGACTGATGAATGTTATACTGATGGCATGTTCATGTTGACTGATGAATGCTAGAATCATGTTGACTGGTGGCATGTTCATGTTCAAGGTAGGATCATGTTCATGTTTCATGTTGCTAACATACTTGTTCAAGCTAGGGTTTGTGTTAAATGTTATACGTGCATGTAGTAGGACCATTTTAGGATGGTGCCAAATTTGCATGGCTGCACATGGGTGCTATTGGCACTTGCTATTGCTATTTTTAGATGTTTTCATGTTTAGGATAGTGCAGTGATGAGTGCCAGTTGCAGCAAAGCAGATGTCGCTGATCCGTGGACTTGCCCAATAGCAAGTCAACTGATCGGTGCCACTGATGAGTGGCATTTTCCCAACAGCAAGTGTCATTGATAAGTGGCCACTTATCAATGGCACTTGCTGTTGGGCAAAATGCCACTTATCAACAGCACTTGCTATTGGGCAAGTCCACTGATCAGTGTCATTTGCCTAACAGCAAGTGCCATTGATAAGTGGCGTTTGCTTAAAGAGTTTGTGCACTGATCAGTGGCATTTGCTCTTGGGCAAATGTCTCTAGTCAGTGCCATTTTGCAAAGAGTTTGTGCACTAATACTTGTCATCTCACCTGACAAGATATTGAAGACTGACTGAATGTGGCGGGAGGAGGAGCTCAGGTGGTGGCCGGAGCTGAGCGCGCAGAGGATTTCATCCCCACGAACAGGTGGCTCAGGACGGTGGACCTGCCTGGCAGGATCGCCTTCATGAGTGTGCCTCGTTCAAGGGGACGATCTCCGAGGCAGGGCCATGAGGAGGGGGGCCAGGGAGCCACTGCACTTGTACTAGCAGATCAAGGACAACGAGGACCTCACCATGCTCGTCGTCCCTCGCAAGTTCGTGGAGGTGATGGACACCTGGCTGGTCATCAAGTGACTCCTGCGCGTGGTCAGTCTGTCGGCGAACAAGCGGTGTGTGTTCTGCGTGCAGGTCCAGAACTTCAAGGGGCACATGGTGCTTGGCCGGGACTGGAACTACTTCTGCCGCCGCCGCCGGGTCGTCCCCGGCGACCTCGTCGTTGTGCGCATCTTAGGACTCGGACTGAAGGTTCAGATCTACAACCACGACTCCTCGGTCATGTGCAGGTTTCGTTGCAGCAGGCACAATTGCGTTGGTAACATCGAGCAGGCTATGTAGTTAAGTTAAGTAAGGTGTTAGTGGAGAATTTTTATGGTGTGTGAAGAGACTTGTGCTAGAAACTTGTTCATATTTTGACCAAGAGCAGCACCCTGGCATGGAGCAGGGAAGGAGGATGCCCCTGCTATTAATCTAGACTTATGCTATGTAGTTAAGTAGTTTGTGTCATTTCCTTGCTTGCTGTGTTTGATTTCATTTGGTTGCCTGCTGTTGTGTTGTTGTTGTTGTGCTGATCATGTGGTGGTAAGGCCACCACATTTGAATGGGGTGAGTAGAACATAAACGTTGTTTGCAACCAAACAGCTGAAGTTTGCATCTGCTCATACCCTAAGCACAAAAATGGCAACCAAACAGCAAGGGGTAAGTGCCTCTCCATGCGATGCAGGCAACTAAACAGGTTGCATCTGCTGCACATGGGGCTGCATTCATCAACCAGACTGGTTGGAAATAGACATGCAATACAACTATTGTTGCAAACTGCAACCAAACACGCCCAATGGCTCTATGTGAATCTCATACGGGAATTGTTGCTGGTTTCACATTTTGTCTCCAGGCACGACAGGCTGCGTGAGTCCCCCCACTCCTTGCACAGTGCGACGAATAGACATGAAGACGCCCACGCGGGCGCATGCCTGGGCCAGGCCCATGTCCGGCCATGAGCCGGGTTTTTTATTTTCTTCAAGAATTTTTTAATTTCATATATTTTAAAAGGGAAAATATCAACCATCTTTTACAAAAGAATGTGTGCATATTTATGAAAAAAATCATCATGGTGGTCTAAAATGTATATGGCATATTTAATGCTGTTCATTGTGTATTTATACACATTTTCACATATTCTTAAAAACTTCATTGCACACATATCTAAAAAAATTAATCACATATTTCTAAAATGGTTGTTGCGTATTAAAAATAACAGTCATCGTGTATCTAAGAATTGTTCATCATATATAAAAAATGTTGAAAATGTGCATCACATATCTAAGAAAATATTCATCATGTATTTGTAAAAATGTTGACACATTGTAAAAATTATCATCACATCTTAAAAAATAAAAAGGAAGACATAGAAAGAAAAGAAAAAAAATAAATAATAAAGAAAAAACAAAATAAGCCTAGAAGAAATGAATAAATAAAAAGCTGGTAGCAAAATAAAATGACGAAAGGAGTGTGCTAATTGTCAACCTTATAATCTTGGGGAAAATCAATCACCCCATAAGTCATCCGGTATGCTCCTATCTATGACCCCCAAGCCACCAGACGTTTCAGCCATCGTCCTTTCACCACCGTGCGCGCGCAGGGGAGAAATAGTCTATGGCAACGAACTCTAGCGAGTGTTGCCCTTGCTTTGCGACAATTGGCATCGACAGGCCTGCAGCAGGGCGCGTCCGTAGCGGGGCTCCTGCAAGACGAGCATCGGATCTTGGCTCTCGCCGGTCGACGGTGCAATAGAGGCTCCGCTGCACTGGTATCCACTGTCGTTGAATGTCCGTGGCACTAGGCTCCAGATTACAGCAGAGCGGTCGTCGTTTTAGCGGTGGACTCATCTTGAAGCGGCAATGGTTGGTCCCATTTTGTACATGCCTTGATACTAGTCGGGGAAGAGAGTGCCCTAGTGCTATAGGGCAGGTCGGTGCTCCAAGGGTCGTGATGGTATTGTTGGGAAGTCATTGCTGGTGCGAACGAGTATCGCCCCTGGTGCGGCAGGCCGCCCTACTGGTGATGCAAGGGACGACGATTGATACTCCTCAAACGTATCTATACTTTTTGATTGTTTCATGGAGTCGTGTCCGCTGTGACGCCAACGTCTTCCGCTGCGGTCGTCGTCGCTCCCATCGCGGTCGCCGGCTCGAGTATGGTTGCCTCCTCCAACCCCTCCGCTGGTAGGCCAAAGTCGCAAGCGAAGGGCCCGACGAGCAAGAAGGCGGCTGCGACGCGAGGCCGGGCTCCTCCTCCACCCCCTCCGACGGGCCATGTTGTCGAAGATGGTGATCGTGGTGCTATGGCCGGTGGTGGTGGCAACGTTCTTGGCAACAATGATGTTGCTTTATAATGTTTAATTGCGCATTCGTAGGGACAAACTTGCTACATTTTGATATTGCGCATGATTTTGAATGTGAACTATTACGGCATTGCCTATTTTATATAAATGATGTCGTGCATCGTGAATTCTGGTTCATGTCAATATTTGACCAAAAAATATTTGCAGCACCGCGAGGGCTCCGACGCGGAACATATCCTACAAACTCGTAGGAAAGAAGAAGAAAAATTACGGGCGACCCGTATAACGATTTTGCGAGACGGGAATATAACACATTTGCTAGAGTTGCTCGTACTGTAACTTGGCTTCCCGTGGGCCGGTGCTAGCTCCTCCCGGTCGACCTGCCCGCCGGGCGCTCTGCTTTCCGTGGTGTGTTTGCTTGCTCTGACTGACACGTGGTAGCAGCTAGGAGCAGAGCAAGAGCAGAGGAGTGTAACTACACCTGACCTGCGCATGTGTGTGCACAGGTCACAGGAGCAGCTCTGGTGACACTTTACACCAATGATAAACTTTAACCTTGCTTCTACATACTGCTCTCTTTCAGTGAGTGTTACCAACACAAGAAGCACCAGTTTGATGATTATTCTTCCTGCAAGCGTTCACGCATCCCAAACATGCAACAGCTGATTTATCTCACATGCCTACCGCATGCATCTCTTTAACTTGCACATGTTGCCTCTTCGGTTTGGTAAGGCCGTAGCTCGTAGGCAATATCCTCGTGTCATCCTAGTAAAATTTCACTTTACTAGCCTCGACGTGACCGGATGGATGAACGTGGTGCATGCACAGTCAGATTCTTCTGTCCCATGCCGAAATTCATCGCCAGCTAATAATTTCGCAGCATATGCGGTAACAGTGCGCTAACTCGGCCGGCACGCCGCTAACAGTGCGCTGATTTCTAACAGTGCTCTGTATGATTTGAGAATCTTGCACGTAGCAACAATCTTTCCCTTCCGACCGCGCGCGTCTTGCTTGTCTCCAGGCAGGGCCGGGCCAAAAACCGGCGACAAACGGAGACGGGACGACGCACACGCGGTTCACGCGGCATCGCGTTGCTTTTCTCCTCTCTCTCTCTCTCTCTTTTTGCGAATGATTACGGGATGGGTCGGGTCATGATTGGATGGATGGATGAATTTGAATGAATTTTTGAACACAGTACATCGCAAATGATGGATGGATGGATGTTTTCTCTTTTCTGCGAATGATTAAAGGATGGGTCGTGGATGGATGGATGGATGGATTGATTTGGTTCTTTTTTTCTTTTTGCAAATGGCACACCCATGCACATGCACACATATATACACTCGTCTTACGAACGCACAAATGCACATAGTTTCACTATGAATATGCTGAGCACATCCCATCGCAAATTACACGGCCAACTAGGAGCAACTATGAACCGAGTCCAGCTCAAATAATTAGGTTCCTTGTGGTGGAACGAACACAACAGGATTCAAGCCTTGGACTGGTGCTTGCATTTTTATAGATTTATTTCAATCTTTTCGATAGTGTTCGTTCAGTGAGAGGAGACGTTTGTGTCGTCTACGAGGTGTCTATGGTGACTTCTTCAAACTTAAAATGTTGTGTCGGTTCAATATCATGTAGATGCTCGTATGGATAGGATGTACTTTCATAGAGGTGATTATATGTGTATGTGAGTGCCCGCGATTATACTTTGTTAAAAATAATAAGAGCAACTATGAAAGACGTGCCATATTTTTTTATCACCAATATCGTTATTGAAGCCGTCGCTATAAATAACTTAATAAAGCCTCCAAATTTTTCGATGTGCAGGACCAGTATGTCATTGGCCAACTATTTCTTCCCTACTTCCCTACCCTATGCACGACACACGTAAATTTAGGCAAATGGGGGAGTTGCGCATCTAGTATGCACTCGTCACCATGGGTCGCCCGGTGAGCTCGTCGCCCCATATTTTTGGGGAGGCAACGACGGGCTACAAGCGGAGCGGCCACCGCCAAGCACCAATGCGATTTCACCGACGGAGATGCTACTACCCCGGTACGGCGGAGTTGCAACCCTACTTCGGCGGAGCTACGACCGTAGGCCGATGGAGTTGCAACCAACAAAACAAATGCTGGAACCGGCGACAGCCGTGTTATGACGGCCATGGCGGCGATCCATAATTACTGGAACCAACATTTTTTTTTGTTGGAAGCATCAATTTTTTTTCTACGAACCTAGTGACGATGATTCATAGTTTTGCTGGAAGCGGCATCGTATTTTTGGTTAAACCATTTTCTTTTTTTTTTGTTGGAAGCATAATTTGTTTTTGTTATCACCGTTTTGATTTTTGTTGGAACAAACATCCACTATTTTTGATACAATCGTCTTGGATTATTGCTGGAACCAGCATATTTTTCTGCTACAACTGTTCTTCAGTTTTGCTGGAACGAACACATCTTTTCTGTTTGCGATTTTGACGACCGCGAGCGTGCCGGTGGTGAGCGTCGACGGAGAGCGACGGGGGCACGGCAGTATGCGTGGAGTCAGCGACAAGTGCAGGTGGTGACCGGCAGTGCTCGGCGGCTAGTGCGGGGAGCGGCGACGAGGACAGCCGGCGAGGTGCGCCAACCGGAGAGCGTGTGGCCCCGCAAGACGAAGGGAGCGATGAGAGGCAGGGGATCTTTTTTTCCGTAGACGCTCGTGAGGAAGACGACTGCATCAATCGTACGGCTGCGGATGGCTTAATCATATCGAATCGCCATTGATTTGATTTGATTTGATTTGTTCAGTTAGTCGCTAACCAGTTAGTCCCCATCTTATCTGCGGCCTACATATCGGAGACAGAGGCCCCGTCCACTCCCTCCCGCACCCGCCTCCCCGATTCCGCACGCCGTTACCCCTCCGTGAGGCCCAGTCTCTCTCGCCACAGATAGTCAGCACATCAGATGGCGGCGGCCGGCCTCGCGCTCTCGCTCTCGCTGCGCCCCGCGCAGCCGTCGGCGCGCGTGCCGAGGAGGGCTCTCCCGCCGCCTCTCCCGCCCCCGCAGGGGCGCCTCGCCGTCGGCTGCCGCGCGAGCGCGCTTGCCTCGCCGCCGCTGTCGCCCCTCGCGCGCCCCGGCGTCGCGTGCCGCGCCGCCACCGCCTTCCAGAAGCTCGACGCCGTCGGTGAGTCCTGTCCCTCCCCGCTCCCGCCCGGCCCGTGCTGCGCGCGGGCAGCACATTCCGCCCGCTCCGGAACCTCGCGGCGCTGATTATCTGTGGCCTTGCGCGACTGACTGACTGACTGAATGCGGCAGCGGTGCGGGAGGAGGAGGAGGCCTTCAGGTCGGGGGCGGCGGCGGGGCACACGCTGCTGCCCCTCCAGCGCTGCATCTTCTCCGACCACCTCACGCCGGTGCTCGCCTACCGCTGCCTCGTCCGGGAGGACGACCGCGAGGCGCCCAGCTTCCTCTTCGAGTCCGTGGAGCAGGCCTCCGAGGGCACCAATGTGGTTCGTCCCTGCCTCACGATTGGCTGCTTCATTATCCATTCGTATCCTCCCCAAGATAAAATCAGTATCATTTGAATCTGTCTCGTGCCCGGCTTGTTGGTTGGTCTGCAATCTGCAATCTGCACTCTGCAGGGGAGGTACAGCGTGGTCGGGGCCCAGCCGGCCATGGAGATCGTGGCCAAGGCTAACCAGGTGACGGTCATGGACCACGAGATGAGGACCAAGGAGGAGCAGTACGCGGCTGACCCCATGACCGTCCCAAGGGACATCATGGCGCAGTGGAATCCGCAGATTACAGTTGATGGCCTGCCTGATGCCTTCTGTGGTAAGACTTATACAGTATATGTGTGTCACTTTCATCACCTTAATGCTGTACATATGCTGCCATGTAGTGGGGCATGCAGTTAGTACTTGCTAATTAAGCATATACCATGGTCCTTTTTGGCCATGCCACATTGGGTTGAACGGGTCCATTGTGGATGCCCTTTTCTATCTACAGAGAGTGTGATCTTCAGCCTTTGTTCAGAGCAGGTTATGTTTTTTAGAAGAATGTTAATTGTGTTTGCAAAATATATAGGAGGATGGGTTGGATTCTTCTCATATGATACAGTGCGTTATGTTGAGACAAAGAAGCTTCCGTTTTCTAAGGCGCCAGAGGATGATAGGAACCTTCCTGACATTCATTTAGGCCTCTACAATGATGTAGTCGTGTTTGATCATGTTGAAAAGGTATGGATAATTATGGAACACTTTTATGCATTTTATTGAATTCCATATCATTTGATTTCTCTATATATATTTGTTGCCTATCCCGTTTCCTTATTCTAAATATATTTGCGAGATTGAAGGAAATTGGTAATACGAATGCATGCCAGTTTTGAGCTTATTTAAAATACATCTCAAATAAACTAATTTATTTAGATATTTCAAGGCATTTGCCTCATATGATGTGTTTTGTTCGATGCAGAAAACACATGTTATTCATTGGGTGAGATTGGACTGCTATCACTCAATTGATGAAGCATATGGAGATGGGAAAAACCGGTTGGAAGCTTTGTTATCAAGATTGCATAGCAGTAATGTGTGAGTTGTGAAATTTGGCCAACTCCTTTTATATGCATTAGATTTTTTTTCTTCCAATTTTCTAGTTGTCGCTGATCCAGTTCAATGAAATATTGATGTAGCCCAACCCTTTCCGCTGGTTCCATTAAGCTCAACGTTGGGCAATTCGGCTCAGCACTACAGAAATCAACCATGTCTAGTGAGGACTACAAGAAGTCTGTCGTGCAAGCAAAAGAGCACATTCTAGCAGGTGATATTTTTCAAGTAGTACTAAGCCAACGTTTTGAGAGACGTACATTCGCCGACCCTTTTGAGGTGTATCGCGCATTACGTATTGTCAATCCTAGCCCTTATATGGCCTATCTACAGGTAATCTGAATATTTCCAGTATTCTAAGCGGGAAAAGTCGTGATCGTGACACATAATAATCAGTAAGGTTAATCTCCTGTAACATTATTGCAGGCACGAGGTTGTATTCTCGTAGCATCAAGTCCTGAGATTCTTACCCGGGTCGCAAAGGTAAGCCAAAATAGGGAGTTTTATCTTTTGCATCTTTAGTTATGGGCTTGCTTCCAAACCTTGTTTGTAACTGCAATATGTAGTGGAAGTTAACTTTTCGTATCGTATGTGCTATCTATTTGCTTTACAAGATGGAGACAATTTTATAGTTATCATTTTGTTGTCGTGTGCTAATAATTCAAGAAAGTTATTGCGGAACTCTTTGATATTTGCATGCCCACAATCTTCCAGAAAAGTTGTAGGTGCCAAATGAATAACATGATCTGTTATTTTTCCTTTTCTCAGAGGACAGTTGTCAATCGACCTCTTGCTGGAACAATCAGGAGAGGAAAAACAAAAGGTGAAGACAAGGTTCTAGAACAGCTCCTGCTGAGTGATGAAAAACAACGTGCCGAGCACATTATGTTGGTAGATCTAGGTCGGAATGATGTTGGAAAGGTTTGTCTGTCACCCGTTTGTTTTATAGTTTCCATTCAATTCAATCTCTAATACATTTCACAATTTGGCAAATGAAGATTGGTATGGTACCGATGTGCCATCAAGTTCCTCCTGGCCACCATTTAATCTGGCTGGCAACTATTGACATCCATTTCTGTTTTGTTAGTGGCGCATTAGTGATAATAAAATCTCTACTTAGTTAGATCCAGTGGAATTTTATCCTAATTTCAAGCAATATTGTTCGATCAAAACCGGTTGGCTGTTTTAGTACACTTTTGACTTCATCTAGTTTGAGTTGTGTTCAACTTCCCATTTTTTCCAGGTGTCCAAACCAGGAACAGTAAAGGTGGAGAAATTGATGAATATTGAGCGATATTCACATGTCATGCACATTAGCTCGACGGTAAGTCAGTCTAATTCTTCAGACAAACAACTTCAAATAGTCATTTGATGCAATATCATAATATACACAATCAATGTTGTATATGATTTTCTGTATTTCCTTGGAGCAAGTAGATCTAACGACATCCATCTGTTTTTGCTGAAATTGTGTTAACAATTCTAATAATGTGTGGGTCTGCTTCTGTAGGTTACTGGGGAGCTGCGTGACGACCTTACATGTTGGGATGCCCTGCGAGCTGCACTGCCTGTTGGAACCGTCAGTGGTGCTCCCAAGGTAAGTGCATGCTTTCTGCTATCACATCATCACCTAGATGCATTGAAACTGAAAAACTGTTTTGGAAAACAATGCCAAACAGAGTATAGATAAGTGTCAAATCCATCATATTTCTTTGAGTTACAGCAAACTGTGGCTCAAATTCCATGCGTCCATGCTGCTCCCCTGAATTCACTCATCAGGCTCCCTCGCATTTCTCTGAAACTCACCAGGTGAGAGCGATGGAGCTGATCGACGAGATGGAAGTGACGATGCGCGGGCCATACAGTGGTGGCTTCGGCCAGATCTCCTTCCGCGGTGACATGGACATCGCTCTCGCCCTGCGCACCATCGTCTTCCCGATGGCGTCCCGGTTCGACACCATGTACTCGTATGGCACAGACAGCAGCAACGCGCGCCAGGAGTGGGTGGCGCACATCCAGACCGGCGCCGGGATCGTCGCCGACAGTAAGCCGGACGATGAGCAGCAGGAGTGCCAGAACAAGGCCGCCGGGCTCGCTCGCGCAATCGATCTCGCCGAGTCGACGTTCCTGGACTTGTCCGACGCATAGGACCAGATTGGCGTCCACATTCTCTCTTTTGAAGTCTGTAGCAGAAACCTTCGGAGTGTGTTTGATGTGGGTTCTTTGCTTCACCGAATAAACAGTTGTAGCTAGTGGAATAAGTTCAGTCAATAAAATGTACAGCAGACTGGACATTTACGAGCTAAGGTGGGTATGAGATTACAGCCATAGCTGATGTAATTTGTTTCAACTGAAATCTGGGAGAATGATGCGTTACTATAGTAAGTAGTGGGTGATGCTTAAAGATGCAAGTCATTTAGGTTGTGTAGTTCTGTTCATCTCATCTCCAGCTCATCACTCACTGAAGTTGTCAACTTTCACCTTTGTTTTTCTGCCATTTTACAATGATTTTGTGATACTTGTTTATATTGAACACTTGTTCGGTAATGATTAAATTTATACAGTGCTCTAATCATGTCAGTTTTTATGTTAAAATTACATGTTGGAGGTGCTAATAGTGCTACAACCGATAAAACCTTCCACAGGGGTACAAGATTAGCCAGATAAGTACTCCCTCTATCCCAAAATAAGTGACACTGTATTAACACAAGTTTGAACCGCAAAAAACAAAATAAAAATTAGTACAACTTCAGTGACACTTATTTTGGGATGCAGAGAGTATTATATAACTATAATGAACCCTGCTGTGTAAACCAATGGATTGAGTTGGTACCCTGCAAAATCATCCATGGTCTGGTATGTTCAGAAACCTCATAAATGAAAAGAACAAGCAAACATCAGGGGACTGAACAAAATTGTCCACGTTGTACAAGTACAAGCATCAACCAGACTAGAATAGCAACGGCAGCACGTGCCCTGAAAACCCAAGTTTTATCTCTGTGATTTCCTGTACCGTTCTTCCCCTCTTCGTTGCCTCTTCTCTAGTAACGGCCACCAGAATCTCTGTCGTGCCTAGACCGCTTGCTCTCTGATCTTTCTTCTCTTCCCCTGTCATCGCCTCTCTGCCTGTCGCCTCTTGGTCTCTCGGGCGATTTCTCGTACCCGTTCCTATCTCTATCTTTTATGTCTGATCTTTCTTCTCTTCCCCTGTCATCGCCCCTCTGCCTGTCGCCTCTTGATCTCTCGGGGGATTTCTCGTGCCTGTTCCTGTCACTATCTTTTGTGTCTCTATCGCCATGTCTCGACCTAGAATCTCGGTCCCTGTACAACTCTGATCTTGAGGAAACCCCCTGATCTCGCCTCTTCTTTATTCCTGCCAGCGAAATTTTTGTGGCTCTTTGGTGGATCATGGCCATGCTGCCGCCTTGCATTGCTGTCCTCCCTAGAACCTCGATCAGTGTTTACATTCCTCTGAAAATATAATTCACAAACATCAGCATTAGTTGCCAAGCAATGGCTTTTTACTGGAATGACTGCACAACGTTAGTGATGAACTATACCACCAAGTATAAAGGAAAGGACACATATTTCCAGCCAGGCAACAATAGAAAATGCGCACCCATAACATTAAACTGGCAAGTTATTATTACATTCAGAGAAGCATGTACTAGCATGCTGCAAAAATATCATAAATCCTGTCCAAAGCAACAATCTCTAGCATACAGCCACATCTAGCGCAATGCAATAAAAAAATGGTGCTTGTGTTTCCAACAACAAATGTTAAAACCTCTGGCAATGTGCGTATGTTCTCTGAAATGACATGTCTGCTACGGAATTCATGAAATATATTTTGCAGGTAATGGCTTATCCAAGTGAAGTGCATGTATAGACATGACCAGAGCAATGTAAAGGCCTTACTGTGATAAGCACAAGTTTTCAGCATATTACCTTGAGAAAATATCAGTATAAATACTCTAAAGGAACATTGTGGCGAAATGATAAGGAACTCATTATATAACATTTTCATACGCAAAAAAAACTTCTCGTGCAAATCAAGCAGGACAGTTACCTGCTCATCATGTGAAAATCTGCAGGAAGCCCCGCGACTGCACTCGCCTTTCTGGAAAGCATAGCAGACACCACGGCCCTGGACAGCTACCTGTTCATCATGTGAAAATCTGCAGGAATCTCCCGGTTGAATTCGCCTTTCTGGAAAGCATAGCAGACGCCACGGAATTCCCCCTTATTTTGTGGACCACGGTGTCTGTCATGCTCCCATTTTGGGTCATCCTCCTTAGAACCCCAGCCAGTGTTTGCATTTCTCTGAAATATAACCATGAACACCAGAATTAGTCGAGAATCATGACTGTTCAGTGGAGGTACTTAAGAAGGTTACTGATAAACTATAAGGCCTAGTACAAAGGCCAAATGTTTCCAGCCAAGTAGCATTAGGGGGTGTTTGTTTACAGGGACTTGTTGGTGTAAGGACTTAAAAAAGTCCCTTTTAGTCCCATCTAAACCAAACAGGAGGGACTTATAGGGACTTAAAGTAGGCATTTGTGACTTATGAAAGAAGACCCTGAGGGAGAGTCTTTTTGGGACTTTTAGTTGTAACATCGTCTTTTAGTCCATGTTTAGTCCCTAGCGACTTTTTAGTTGGGACTAAAAAAAGTCCTAGGACTTATGAACCAAACAGGGCCTTAAAATAACATATTTACAATCCAATGTTAGTGATTGATTTGTGCATTTGGAGAAGCAGATAAATGTTGCGGCAATAACAATAAAATTGCGCCAAAGTAAATAGTATATACCATGTAACCAACCTAGAATAAGTCAACAATGGCAGAAATGGAGCATGTATTTGCAATAACTACTGTTTGTTCCCCCCATTCTTTCATAGAATTCAACAACATATAATTTGGAAGGTAATAGGACATTTGACTGAAGTAAAATGATGTCCACAACAAACGTAAAGACCTTGCTGTGCAAGTACAAGTTTCCACCATATCTCTATCTTGAGAAAATGCAGGTGTAAATTATAAGACACCGTTGTTTCACAGCCCATTGGAGTGAAATGTCAGGAACTAATTTTCTACTCCCTCCGTTCCTAATCCTAATTCCTAAATATAAGTCTTTTTAGAGATTTGAATATGGACTACATACGGATGAATATAGACGTATTTTACAGTGTAGATTTACTGATTTTGCTCCGCATGTAGTCCATATTAGAATATCTAAAAAGACCTATATTTAGGAACGGAGGGAGTACTTGATAATTGATCTGGTTATCCTTTCCTCATTCCGTAGTGAAAAAACTTCCTCTCACAAATTACAATGAGGCAGGTTGTGAATTGCTTGTGTGCATTCCTGACGAATAATCAAATAATGACTTGGACGGTTGGACCAATGCAGTGAAATATTGCTACAAGCCAGGTAGTTAATTGCTTGTTTGAATTCCTAACGAATAATCAAATGGCTAGAAACCAATTTTCTACCGAATGATTTGGGAATATCCTTCGCGCTCATCCTATACTTTGAAAACATTACTAGTGCAAATCACTACGAGCACGATGGCGAATAGGTTGTGTGTATTCCTAGCAAAAAATTGAATAACAATTGGAAAATTGCAGAGGCAGGATAGATACCTGTTCATCATGGGAGTATTTGCACGCATCACCGCGGTTGCACTCGCCTTTCTGGAAAGCATAGCACACGCCGCGCTCCTCCCTCTTCTTCTGCAGCTCCTCCTCGTCCTCCTCCTCCTTCTTCTTGTACTTCTCCACATGGTCAACCCTGATGATCCTCCCAAGAACCTTAGCCCCATTCAAGTTATCTAGGCCGGCGCAGCAAAAGCACCAACTGGAATTACAGACAGAAGCGACCTAGTAGGAAAGGGGAAAGGGCTCTCACCGATGGCAAGAACCGTGCTCCTCTGGTCCCCATAGGCCACGAACGCGAAGCCCTTGGACTTGCCGGTGGCCTTGTCGCGCACGAGGTTCACGTCGACCACCTCGCCGTACCTGAGGGAGGAGATCGGTAACCGGTCAAAACACTTCCCTGCCAAATCCGTCGGGAGGAGAGGGGGCCACGGGCGGAAAAGCTAGGTCGGGGGGTGCGGTCTGATACTCACTGGGCGAAGACGGCGAGGAGGTCGCCCTCGGTGAGGTCGAAGGGGACGCCGCCGACGAAGACGTAGGCGGAGCCCCTGAACTTGGCGTGCCAGGATGCGTCCTCGCTGAGGCCCAGCGCCGCCTCCTTCTGGTTTATCACCTGCGTCCGCTTCACCTGCGTCAGGGGATTCATCTTCCCCGACTCGCCGCCGCCGCCGCCGCCGAGGTGGGTCGGGTCCCTCCCCTACCTAGAGGGAACAAGCGGTGCTCGGGCGGAATTTCTCGAAGGGGCGGCGGATTGGGAGATTTGGAGGGGAAGAAGGTGGGGATTTTTTTGGGGGGGTTAGGGTTCTTGGCTAGTCCAACAGCCTAGGGTCGGTCCTAGGGTGCAATCTCCACCGTAGATTTTAGATCTAGCGTCGGTGGTGATGCCACCCTTTCCAGTCTACACTAACCCAAAGGGGGAACGAGAATTTCGA
>NC_041389.1:682224357-682248203 GCF_002162155.2 Triticum dicoccoides | reverse complement strand
CTAGTACAAGAGATCACCACATATGTACTCTCTCCGTTCCTAAATATTTGTCTTTTTAGAGATTTCACATGGATTGCCACATACTTTTTTTTTTGCAGGTAGAAGACTTGTATTACTCAGAATCCAGCAAATTACAATCATCGAGGGCTAGCTCTACAGCTACTGAAGGTCCCAGAACCAAACCAAGTCATAATCCTACCTCCAGTTCTCGCAAAGGAAGCTAGGCTATCGTTAACCTTATTCTGAGAACGACTAGCATAAGTAATACAAGATCTACGAAGATTCAAAAGGTACTGAATCTCTCTTACGATGGCTGAGTATAAGGATCTATCCACCCCTTGCGCCTGAATAATCTTCACAGCAACCATAGAATCCAATTCCACCAGAATTGGTAGCTCAGTGCGTTGTATCGCCAAAGAAACCCCTTCCATGCACGCACAAAGCTCAGCTTCCAACACATCTCTACAAGAGAAAAGTGCTCGACATGCTGAAAAAATAATAGCACCCTTGTCATCCCTAAGGACCATGCCAGCACCGGCCCTGCCATTTTCATCAACCGATCCGTCCGTGTTTAACTTGACCCACCCAGCATCCGGTAGTTTCCATCGACCACTGCGCGAGGGTTCTCTGGTGTTCACCAATAGCACAGCAACAGGGCTCTTCCCCTTCCCTTGATAATTGCATACATCAGATTTCAGTCCCAATAGTGAATCTAGATAGCTAACAAGGAACCTCTTCGAAGACTCTACTGGTGGTGGGGGTTTATGATGGGTCACCTCATTCCGGACAAACCAAGCACGCCACAAGATCATCAGAAGCATGGATCGATCAACATCCGATAGAGGATCTAGTGCATGCAGCAACCACTCTTTCCCCGTATGCTCTATCATATCGATATCTGGCAATGACCATACTTCCATCATCGAATGCCATAAATCCTGGCCAAGAGGGCAGCGAACAAAAGGGTGAAAATTATCCTCAGCTTCTATAGCACAGAGCGAGCAGAGATCCGAGGTTTCCAGCCCGCGTTTGTGCTTGTTCTTCCACGTTGGCAAAGAATCCACTGCCACCCTCCATGCGAAGTTACGGACCGAAGGTGGAATATCACATTTCCAAATCAGCTGCCACACTTTCCTTCTGCCATCAGGTGCCCCACTGGAGGACGATTCTGCAGATCGGTAAGCCTCATCAAATGCAAAGTTGTAGGCACTTTTTACAGAAAATCTACCTTGTTTCCCTGGCCCCCAAGCAATGATATCTTCCTCCTGTCTCGGAGATGCTCTGATTTTCAGTATTTCTCCAACATCAGCAGGGTGGAAGTATTGTTGTAGTAATGCCAAATTCCATGAGCCATTAGGATTAAGCAAACCTGCCACAAACCTAATTCTGCATGTACCTTGTATGGTTATCGGTTTGAAGCTGAAAGGTCTGGGGATCCAGTTGTCGCGCCAAATTCTGATGCTTCGGCCATCACCAACTCTCCAAAGGATCCCCTTCTTCAGCAGGTCCAAACCATGGCTGATCGCTTGCCATGATGAAGATGCATTCCCATTAAACACTGTATCCTCCAGTTTACCATATGGGTAATATCTGGCCTTCAACACCTGGGCGCAAAGTGATTGTGGTCTGGTGATGAGACACCAGGCCTGTCGAGGTAACAGGGTCTGGTTAAACAGTTGGAAATCCCTAAAGCCCACTCCTCCTTTACTCTTCGGTTGCATCAGACTATCCCATGATCGCCAATGAACCTTTCTCTTCCCTTGCGTCGAGCCCCAATAGTATCTCCTGACCATTCTTGTGAGCTTGTCACAAACAGAAAACGGAAGTTTAAAAACTCCCATGATATACGTGGGTAGGGCTTGCGCTACTGATTTAATGAGAACCTCCCTTCCGGGCTGCGCCAAGAGTCCATCCCCCCACTGTAACAGGCGTTTTGTTAAGCTCATCCGGAGGTTTTGAAACCTTCCTTTCGACATCCGTCCATCTGGTGTTGGGGGCCCCAAGTACTTTTCCTCAAATACCGCACTGGACACCTGTAACACCCCTCTGATCTCCTCTTGAACAGAAGTTGGGCATGCTTTCCCAAAAAGGATTGAGCATTTTTCATGATTCAAGCTTTGGCCGGTTGCTTTACTATATACTTCCAGCGCAGCCTTCACCTCTTCTGCTTGAATTTTTGAAGCTTCAAAGAACAATAGTGTATCGTCCGCAAACAATAGGTGTGAGACACCAGGGGCCCGTCTGCACACTTTAAACGGGGTGATTACGCCCGCTGAAACCTTATGTTTAAGGATAGAAGATAAACCATCAGCCACGAATAAGAATAAAAAAGGTGAGAGAGAATCGCCTTGCCGAAGACCTCGCGTCGGTGCGAATGAATCCAAGAGGGTTCCATTTAATCTGACAGAGTAACTTACAGACGTGACACATGACATTATCCAGTCCACCCATCTATGAGAGAATCCCAGCTTTTGCATCACTCGCTTCAAGAACGACCAATCCACATGATCATACGCTTTTGAGAGATCAAGTTTATATGCACAAAAGCTCTTTGTAGGGTCCTTCTCTTGCTTAATATGGTGAATACACTCAAAGGCCACTAGTGCATTATATGTTATTAGCCGACCCGGTATAAAAGCACTTTGCTCATGGGAGATGACATCATCCAGCAAAGGTCTCAAACGATTAACCAAGCACTTCGAGATGACTTTGTATATTACGTTACAAAGACTTATCGGCCTATAGTGTGTAAGCATTGTTGGGTTGGGAATTTTGGGTACGAGCACAATGGCCGTTGAGTTTACCCCTTCCGGGAGAATCCCGGTCTCGAAGAATTCCTTCACCGCAGCCACCACACCGTTCTTCAGCGTACTCCAATTCTGCTGATAAAATTTAGCTGGGAATCCATCCGGACCGGGAGCTTTTAGAGGACCAATCTGAAACATCGCATCCTCAATCTCCTTCACACTGAATGAAGCACATAATTTTGCATTATCCTCCTCCGAAATCCTTGCTTCCAGCAGGTCTAGCACCTCTGACGCATCTAGATTCTGATCAGCAGCAAAAACACCTTTGAAATACTCTATGGCCATACTTGACATCTCAACAAAGTATGTATGGATGTTTCCAATGCTATCCGTGAGACTTCTAATTTTATTTTTCCTTGTGCACCACACCGCTTTACTCTAGAAATATTTGGTGTTGCGATCCCCTTCTTTGAGCCACGAGATTCTTGATCTTTGCATGCAGAGCATCTCTTCTTGGTAGATCAGCTTGTTCATTTTGTCCGTTATCCTCCTTATCTCCTGTCGATCCGCATTCATATGCATAAGTTCCTCAAGCTATGATCTGGACTTAGCCAATTCTCTTGCAACATTACCAAACCGCTGATTGCTCCAAACACCAAGGGTGGCCATAGTTTTCCGCAGCGCAGTTTGCAGCTTTTCCAGATTATCCACAACCCCCACCGAGTCCCAGGCCTCTTTGATGATCTTCGGTAGGTTCTCGTCACGCTCCCAGAAAACTTCATATCTCCTTGTTTTTGGTCCTGACCGCTTTGATTCTGGTTCACCTTTCAGCACTAGGGCTATATGATCTGAACAAGGGGAGACAACATGCATAACATTGCAGTAAGGAAAAAGATTCCTCCATGCATTAGTCGTTGTTGCTCTATCCAACCGAACTTGAACATTGTTATTCCCGCTGCGCTTATTATCGTATGTGAAGGGGATCCCCGAGAACCCCAAGTCCACCAACTCGCAAACTTCCAGTGTATCTCTGAATGCAATCATTTGAGCCTCAGGTCTTGGTGTCGCTGACAAGTGCTCAAAATCCCAGAGAGCTTCGTTGAAGTCTCCCACTACTAACCATGGATGATTAGTGGCATTCTTCAGGTTCTTTAGTTTTGTCCACATCATGTGTCTATTCTCAACCCTTGGTTCTCCATATACACACGTCAGTCTCCACTGCACTGAGTCCAGATAAACCCGCACTAGCGCATCGATGAAGCGATCATCCTTGTCCAAAATGTTGATGTCGCAGGATTCGTGCCAAAACATTGCTAGTCCACCACTCATCCCAATACTATCTACTCCTTCGAACCCCTTCAAACCAATTCTACTCCTGATTCTCTTCATTTTATTTGTTGTTTGCCTTGTCTCGCATAAAAATACAAACGTGGGGGAATGCGACTGCGAGATGGTCGCTATCTCTCGAACTGTCCGGGTATTCCCCCCTCCCCGGCAGTTCCAACTAATAAGATTCATTGGGCTTGGCGGCCCTCCGTGCCGGAGGCCGCCGTACTTGTTACCATTAAGACATCCTCTCCTTCCACCAGATCTTCCCCCTGCTTCCTCCTCTTAACAATAGGCACCTTTCCTGGTGTAGCGTTTTGCAGGCCACCCGCACCATTGCCTTCCCTCCCGCTTCCGATCTCCAGCAACAACACTGTGTTTGAAACTTTCCCAGCAAGGTGCGACACTTGTTGCCCTCTAATACTCACTAAACCATCTGCATTAATGAGTCTCTTCCGAGCACTTTTACCTCCTTCTCCCCCCCATTGGCTCATTAGGATTTTCCATAACGTCATCCCTTGAGTCATCACCTCCCCCCCGGCCTCCTACTGCCCCAGTTCTCCCTCCTCTCTCACTCCTTCCTCTTCCACCACTCCTACCCCCTCCTTGACCAGCACCAGGATTTCCTCCTCCTCTTCCAGCTGCATTGGACCACGAACCACCCCTGCCTCCTTTAGCATCACTTGCACCCTCCGAGTCATTACTCCAATGCAACCAATCCCCCCACTCACAGTCAGCCGGGTCATGTACACCGTCTCCACATTCCTCGACAACATGGCCCATGCAGCCATAGTAATAACAGAAATCTGGCAGTTTCTCATACCTTACGGGGTACTTTTTCCTCTCTTTCAATGTGATTGGCACAAACCTCACTAGTGGCTGGTTTACATTTACAAAAACCCTCACTCTTAGAAAGTTTGAAGGGTTAATCCTCCCTTCATTAACCACCACTGTAAATGGTGGATCACCGACCTTCTTCGCAACCTTCTCTGCTAGTTCCTTCTTCCTCGTGAGACCATCTGGCAAGCCTTTGATTCTCGCCCACAGCGGATACATATTAAGAGCATAGTAAGCCACATTGGTGAAGCCATCATACTCCACTAGCACCACTAGATCGCGATGAAACTGCCACGGTCCTCCCTCCATCACCCTCTTCCAATCTCCCAAACAGTGGCATTGGGCAAGGAACAAATTTGGTCCTTTAATATTGAAGGTTAAACCTTGAGCACATGTCCACGCGTTCCTCATAGAATTCAACAGCACCGCGTGGCTGAACAGACACAGAGTATGAACCCTAAAAAGGGCAAGCCAATGAACCTCACCGATCAATTCCTCCACCTCTCCCGAAAGATCCAGATCCTCTTCCTCCTCTCCATGTAAATTCAGACCTTCAAAGGCGTTCTCTAGATCAGGGTTTGCGCCATAGTGATCCCATCCAAGCTCTTCTTCCTCCTCACTACCTGCGTCATCTTCCTTCACCTCCCGATCATCCTCTCTACTTCCTTCCAGAAGGGATGTAGCGTGGTCGCCGCCCCCTCCAACCTCCCTAACTCTATCCCCGCTCCTTCCTACCCCCTGGCCTTCCTTCGAACCCCCCGCTCCCATGTCCGCGGCGCTATAGTTCTCCATGCTCTCCGATCGTTGGTCCCGTCTCGTACCCTGGTTTTGCCGGCGAGATCTGGCAATTTGGCGAAGAATCCTCGTGGACTCTGGCGGCGCCGCCAGAGGAAAAGGTGGACTCTAGGAAACCCTAAAGGAAAAGGTGGACTCTATATACTACCACATACAGATGTATATAGACATGTTTTAGAGTGTAGATTCACTCATTTTGCACCGTATGTAGTCATTTGTTGAAATATCTAGAAAGACAAATATTTAGGAACGGAGGGAGTAGTATTTTGGCATATATTGAATGATATCATTAGTTCAAATGTCTCATATAATTTCTTATATATAACTTATAAATAGATTTGTTATATACTCCCTCCGTCCTTTAAAGAGTGTACTTCCAACTTTCTTGGAAAGTCAACTTTTTTTATATTTGACCGTGTTTATATAATAATACATCAACATTTATGCCATCAAATTAGTAGCATTAGATTCGTGATAAAATATACTTTCATCATATACCTATTTGATTTCACAAAAATTGATATATTTTTGCACAAACTCAGTCAAACTTTGAGATAGTTTGACCCTCCAACAAAGTTGGAAGTACACTCTTTAAAGGACGGAGGGAGTATGAAGATTGTATGTAGTATAGTCGATTAGAGGGTCGATGTCGTGCATAATGTGAAGACGTTGGAAAAATATGGACAATATTTTAGTTTCAAGATTTATTAAGGAACACAATTCAAATAAATTAATAACGTAAAAACTAGTCATAATAGTAGGCAAAACATACTATAAAATATCATCGAAATCGAGCATGTTATGTCTAGGCCTTAATCAATCAACTTAAATCATATAGCCAAGGTCGATAATGGCACTATTTTAGCAAAAAGAAAATTGTTCTCCCGAACCAAACTGACTCTTCCTCCTTTTTTTCACACAAAAATCACACGGATATTCACATGAAAATACTCAAATACATGTACACACGTGTATATATAGCCAAAGTCTCTCCCCTGCTATGCATCTATAGGAGTTTTGATCCCGGCAAAAAAAATATCTATAGGAGTTTCGAACATAGCTTGAGCTCCACTATGTTCGCCTTAGCAAATTCATACTAATTGGAGTTTTCAAAATTTAGTTGTGCCATATATGCGCACATGGGCCGTAGATGGGTTGAAATATGGACAATATTTTAGTTTTAAGATTTATTGAGGAGCACATTTCAAATAATAAATAACGTAAAAACTGGTCCTAATAGTAGGCAAACCATGTTATAAATCATCATCGAAATCGAGCATGCTATGTCCAGGCCTTACGGAAGTTTTTATTGATTTAGTCAAATGAATGGTTGTAGTGTTGGCTTCAGATGGTCTGCGGTGGCAGCTCTCCCGGCGATGTGGGCTCTTGGCAGTGGTGCATCAAAATCGCAGTGTGGAGCAGGACTGGCCGCGACGACGGTTGGTCACGGTTCCAGCGTCAGCTCGTCTGCGGGTGGCTTGTGGTGCTGCTCCTCGAGGCTCTCTTTGTCGGTTGGTTGCGGTTGGTCTAGCGCCCCTCGTCGATGGGTGAGCGGCTGGGTTTGGCCTCTCACGGATCTGGGCTAGGAGCGCCATAGTGGGGCATCCCGGGGTGGTGTGTGGGGAGGTCTGCGGGAGGGTGGCGCTGAGTTGGCCGGGCCACCCATTGCCGACGCACTGTGGACATGGTTCGCTCCTTCATCTCCCCTTCTGTAACGCCCCCGATTTAATCGTACACTAATCATACACGCAAACGTGTACGATCAAGATCAGGGACTCACGGGAAGATAGCACAACACAACTCTAAAAATAAAATAAGTTATACAAGCATCATAATACAAGCCAGGGGCCTCGAGGGCTCGAATACAAGTGCTCGATCATAGACGAGTCAGCGGAAACAACAATATCTGAGTACAGACATAAGTAAACAAGTTTGCCTTAAGAAAGCTAGCACAAACTGGGATACAGATCGAAAGAGGCGCATGCCTCCTGCCTGGGATCCTCCTGAACTACTCCTGGTCGTCGTCAGCGGCCTGCACGTAGTAGTAGGCACCTCCAGTGTAGTAAGAGTCGTTGTCGACGACGACGTCTGGCTCCTGGGCTCCGGCATCTGGTTGCAACAACCAGGTAGAAGGAAAAGGGGGAAAGAGGGAGAAAAGCAACCGTGAGTACTCATCCAAAGTACTCGCAAGCAAGGGGCTACACTACATATGCATGGGTATACGTGTAAAAAGGCAATATTGATGGACTGAACTGTAGAATGCCAGAATAAGAGGGGGATAGCTAGTCCTATCGAAGACTACGCTTCTGGCCACCTCCATCTTGCAGCATGTAGAAGAGAGTAGATTGAAGTCCTCCAAGTAGCATCGCATAGCATAATCCTACCCGGCGATCCTCCCCTCGTCACGCTGTGGAAAAGCGATCACCGGGTTGTCTGTGGAACTTGTCTGGGTGTGTTTTATTAAGTATCCGGTTCTAGTTGTCATAAGGTCAAGGTACAACTCCGGGTCATCCTTTTACCGAGGGACACGGCTATTCGAATAGATAAACTTCCCTGCAGGGGTGCACCACATAACCCAACACGCTCGATCCCATTTGGCCGGACACACTTTCCTGGGTCATGCCCGGCCTCGGAAGATCAACACGTCGCAGCCCCACCTAGGCACAACAGAGAGGTCAGCACGCCGGTCTAAATCCTATGCGCGCAGGGGTCTGGGCCCATCGCCCATTACACACCTGCACGTTGCGTACGCGGCCGGAAGCAGAACTAGCCCCCTTAATACAAGAGCAGGCTTACATTCCAATCCTGCGCGCGCCGCTCAGTCGCTGACGTCATGACGGCTTCGGCTGATACCACGACGTCGAGTGCCCATATCTTTCCCGCGTAATTGGTTAGTGTGTATAGGCCAGTGGCCAGAATCAGATCAAATACCAAGATCTCGTTAAGCGTGTTATTTTGAAGTAACCGCGGACGCCGACCAGGCCAGGCCCACCTCTCTCCTAGGTGGTCTCAACCTGCCCTTTCGCTCCGCCACAAAGTAATAGTCGGGGGCCGTCGGGAACCCAGGCCCACCTCTACCGGGATGGAGCCACCTGTCCTTCCAGCCCCCACATTAGAATCACGTGCGGGTACTCAACGAGCTGACCCGACTTTAGTCACCATTTGTATAGTATGTATATATAGTTTATACCCATGATCACCTCCCGAGTGATCACGACCCGATAGTATAGCATGACAGACTGACAAGAATGTAGGGCCAGTAATGGTAAACTAGCATCCTATACTAAGCATTTAGGATTGCAGGTAAGGTATCAACAGATGTAGCAACAATGACAGGCTATGCAACAGAATAGGATTAATCAAAACAGTAACATGTTACACTACTCTAATGCAAGCAGTATAGAGGAGAATAGGCGATATCTGGTGACCAAGGGGGGGGGCTTGCCTGGTTGCTCTGGCAAGAAGGACGAGTCGTCAACACCGTAGTCGAACTGGGGGTCACCGACAGTCTCGGGGTCTATCGGAAAGAAGTAACGGAGAGGAAACACAATAAATAACAGAGCAATCAAAGCATCACAAAGCGTAACAAGACAATACGCGGTGTTAGGTGTGCCCTAACGCGGTAGTAGGTGATACCGACGAAGGGGGGAAAACATCCGAGAAAATATCCCCGGCGTTTCGCATTTTCGGACAGATGAACCGGAGGTGAAATGTTGCAGGTTCATTATGCTAGGGACGCGTGGCGGACGAACGGGCTATGTATCTGGATTCGTCCCTTCGTTCTGAACAACTTTCATGTACAAAGTTTTTCCATCCGTGCTACGATTTATTTTATATTAATTTTTAAAAATTTAATCATTTTTAGATTTTATTTAATTATTTTAGATCAATATTATTCAGAATAGTGTTCGCTGACATCATCATGACATCAGCTTGACGTCAGCAGTCAAAAGAGTGTTGACTTAGTCAAACTGACGTGTGGGTCCCGCATGTCATAGGTACAATAACCTAATTAACCTATTAACTAGTTTAATAAGCTAAATAAGTAACTAATGTTTAATTAGTCTAATTAAATAGGATTAATTAAGTTAATTAATTAATTAGTTAACATTTTTATTTACTTATTATTTATTTATTTATTCTTAATTTCCTTTTTTTAATCGTTCTGGGCGTGGGCCCCGTTTGTCAGTGGCCCATGGCCTTAGCGGGCGCGGGCGCCAGCGGTGCGCTTACGGGCGCACCCGTGCACGGCCGAGCTCGATCGGGGAGGTGAGGCGAGGCCATCGGGGCGCGGTGGCGTTTGGCCAGTGTGGGCGTCGGCCATCGGGGGTGGACCCGAGCGGCGCCACATGGGGGAAGCGGAACGACGGCGGCCACGGCACGCAGTGCATGGCCATAGGGAGCAGGGGGCAGGGCGGAGCACCGGTGTGGAGCTCCAGCGGTAGCAGCACCAGGGAAGAAGCGGGAGGAGTAGCTAGGCATCGCGGGCGCGAGCAGCGCAGAGGCGCACAGGGCGATGGCCGGTGCAAGGGCCACCGGGGCGCGGTGGGAGGAGAGGAGGAGAGGCCGGGGGCCTCACCGGGGTTTGTAGGGCACGGGGCAGTGGGGCATGGGGAGGACGACGGGGACGACGGCGGAGAGGAAGCGGGCCGGTGGGGAGGAGGAGGCAGGCCGGCGAGGAGGTCCGGCGAGGTCGTCCTCCAGGGGGTGGCGATGCGGCGTCGACGAGGTGGCGCTGGGGACGGCAAGCAGCGTCGGGGCGCATCGGGGAGGAGGCGAGGCGATGGTTCCTCGGGCACGAGCACCGCCGGCGAGGTGGGGCTCCGACGCGGCAAGGTGTCGGGCGCGATGGGGAACGACGGCGAGGGGGTTTCATCCCGGATCCAGATCTGGATCGGGGGAGGGGGAGAGCGAGCGAGTGGGGGGTAGTGGTGGTCGTGGGGCTAGGGTTCGGTGCCCTCAGGGGGTATAGGCCAGGGGATGGGCCGACCGGTTGTTGGCCTGGTGCCAGCTGGGCCGGTTGGCCCAGGGGGAGGGTTTGGTCTCTTTTCTTCTTCTTCTTTTTGTTTGTTTCAGTTTTACTTTTTGTTATTTTTCTCTTTTGTTTTATTTTAGTTACATGTTTAATTTTAGTTTAGTAAAATATGACTATAGCCCCTAAAATAACGTTTCAGAACAATCCACTATTGTAAAAAGTTTTGGCCCGATATAAAATAGTTTAGTATTTTATAAAATACCAAAGGCGTTTAAATAGTTGTTTTTGGGGCCAATTCCAGTTCTGCCCCTAACTCGAACCCACTACTCAATTTTGCCCCTAGTTTTCGGGTATGCTCAGTTTTGCCCCTCTGCCGTCAGTGCCACTTATAGAAATTCCCCTCCACCCCGTTTCCGTCCAGTCAAGGCTGTTTGACCGCTAACTTGCCGTCAGTTTGACATATTTGCCCCTCTCTGTTCTTCTTCAATCTCTCGACGGCTTGATTTGGAGAGGGGAGAGAGCGACCGCAGCAGTATTCAGAGGCCGACGGTGGGTCGATTTGGAGGGCGGCGGCATGTCGACGTCGAGCTCGTCGGTGGCTTGCGAGGTAAGTGTGTCTCGTCGGTGGATCGATCTGGGGGGATTTCTGTCCCAATTAGGGTTCATCAGATTGGGGATTTCCTGCATTTAGGTCGATGGTGTTGGGATTGTTCAGTTTCAATTCGAGTTCTACCTCCCCCATCCGTCATTCTCTGGGCTGGAGATGAGCATGACGCGGCGGTGCGCAGGGCACGGTCTCATCCCCGCTCATCGCGTTGCCTGGGGAGGTGCAAGCACGGGAAGAAGATTCTTAGGCTGCCCCCTAGATGTAAGATTAACTCTCATTCCCGCTCTGTCTGTCCTCTCATTTTGCTGTCATTATTTGCCATTTTGTTGTTGTATAATGTAAGATTAATTCTGCAGCTCCCTGATGAATGCGACTGGGTAGTTTGGATTGATCCCCCTCCCACAGATTGTGTTGCTCATGCATTTGAGGAACTTCGTGCTGGATTGGAGAAAAGCTGGCTAAAGTCCCATCATTTGGAGAGGAGGTTGATGTACTTAACAGAGAAGAACAAGAAACTCAAGTTGGAGATCAAGAAGAGAAATGAACTTATGCAAACATGGGGATTTCTCATAGTAATTTGCATTAGCATTTTGGTATCAGTTTTTTCTGAGTGGTTTAAGAATCCATACTAGCTGGATTATGGTATGTAATGAAATGTAATGTATTGCTGTGTGAGCTATCTTAATTAGTTGTATTTGTTCCAAAGCACATTGGAAATGAGTTTCATCTGGTGTAATGTGACAAGTTTTAACTGGAAATGAGTTTGCTATTTTGAGTATATTGTGTTCCATTTTGTAGCAATGTAGTAATGTGACAGTGCAGCAGTAATGTGACAAAAATGACAGTTAAATGGGCACACTAGCAACTGGACCAAACATAGGACATGATCACATTGAGACATAAGAGAGTTCACAACATTGTGCCACAACAAACTTCAAATCTAGTACATGACCTTTCAGTTTTCACAGCATTACAAGTACTACCACATCTACTTGTTCTTCTTCCTCCTGGTATTGCAAGCTGGGTTTGAAGACAGCCTAGAACTCCTCCTGGTGCTCACAGTTTTGCTCACAACCTTGTTTGGAGTAGAAGAATTGGTAGGATTGTTGCTTCCAGTGACAGAACCTATAATCTCCTCTTCTGCAATTTTGAACTTCTTCTTATGTGGTGACTGTCCCCTCTCAGCTGGTCTTTTGTAGTTCTTTCTTGGCTGCAAAGTCACAAATAAATGGGAGAGGCCAGTTAGCAAACATTGAAGAATTTAAGAAATAACTTCAAAAATAAACCAAAAAAGTACCTGACTGCACTACTGACTGTTGTTGCATCTGCAGAAGTTGCATTTGCATTAGCAACATCTCCAGCACCTGCATTTTTTTCACTTACATCATTTGCAGCATCTTCAGCACTTGCATCAATAGCAACATCAGTTGCTTCAATAGCAACATCTTCAGCACTTGCATCAATAGCAACATCAGTTGCTTCAATAGCAACATCAGTTGCTTCATCATTTTTAGCTAGAGGTTCATCATTGGCATTATCAGCACCCCAATGTTCTTCCTCTCCAAATGCAGGGTCAATGGACTCTTTGTAGTGGCTGCATTTGTGCCCAATCTTCCACGTCTTGAACACTTATTCTTTCTTCCTCCAAGTCCTTTTCCCTCTGATTTAGCCCTAATTCTTGTCTACCTAGGTCTACCAGGTGGTCTATTTTGCAATGGAGCACTCAGTTTAAATCCTGGGTCTACAACATCCCATTGTTGCTTGCCCTCCAGAAGTGGCAGATTATCAGCATAAGTAGAGTTGAATTTTTCCACAGAGAAATACTCATGAACATACTGATCAATCTCACTAACTGGATCTCTCATTGAAGTGATAAAGTACAATGCATGTATGCATGGTTGTCCTGTTATTTGCCACTTTCTACAACTACAAGTATGTGTTTGCAAATTAACAGGATATATGCACTCTCTTTTTTCCTTGTCAATTGCAGTAATCTCTACCTCTAATGTGCTTCTTTTCACTATGGACATATCAAGGTCTTTTGATTTTGCATGAAGCATAATCATGATTTTTGGGATTATGATGTGCCCATTGTATGTCCCAGCTGCAATCTGCTGTCTCAAGTCAAACTTTTCCATTATGAACTGCCTAATTTTGTCAAGCAAGTCCACAATGTGTATCCCCTTCCACTTCTTGATTTTGGAATTGAATGACTCGGCTAAATTGTTATTGACATAATCAACTTTGCATATTTCATTGAACAAGGCCCTGACCCATAGTTTGCTATGATGCTCTTCTAGGTACTCTTTCACACCAGGTTTGCTGTATAGCTGTCTAAGATGATAATTGTGTTTTTTCTTGCTATATGTCAATGAACAAGGCCATAAATTATCATCAAAAAACTTTCCTCTAATTTTTTTGGAGAAATTAGCTGCCAAATGCCTCATGCATTCCCTGTGCTCAACTCCTGTGAATACATCTTCAACAGCAGTCTCTAGTCCTTTGCTTGCATCTGTGTGGATGACAAGACCTGGTGGATGTCCTATTAGTTCTTTTAAATTCTGGAAAAACCATGTCCAACTATCTGTATTTTCAGACTCAACAACTCCAACTGCTACTGGGAAGATCCAGTTGCAAGCATCCACTGCACATGCACTCACAAGTTGGCCTTTATATCTGCCATTCAGTGTTGTGCCATCTACTGCAAGATAGGGCCTACATCCATCTAAAAAACCCTGCCAGCATGCTTTGAAAGAAACAAACACTCTTCTAAAGCACTCTTTTTGTCTAGCTTTTCCAGCTATTTTGTACTCTACAGTGTGCTTGTCAATGTTAACTACACTTCTAGGAGATGCTTTCTCAACTTCTGCCTTGTAAGTGTACAACAATTGAAATGAGTCAGTCCACTTACCATAAATGTTATCCAGTGCCATCTGCTTTCCATAGAACACTCTCATGTATGGGACTTGCAGGCCATATTTTTTCTTTGGGTTCTTTTTCAACTCTGTAACTCCAACCTCTGAATCCTCTAAAACCCAATGCTTCACTGCATCAGCAACCCATCTGCACTTAGCTGACTTTATTCTTTGCCTTCTGCTTACACTTGGACAAGTATGTGCAGACTGGTTCACTTTGACCTGCAATATTGAAAGTTCAATTACATGTCAGACATACTTGCTGCAACAAATAACTGAAAAATATTTGCAATGTAACTACATATGCACCTACTGTTTGTACCTGAAACAATGAGATATTTCTCATTAAGGAGGCATGCATCCTCCATCTACACCTCTTATAAGCACAATGAACAGTCAACCTGGTAGGATCACTCTTGTCTACTACATACTCACTCTGAGTTTTAATTGAAAATGTAGCTAGTGCATTCCTACAGTCTAAAGCACTGGAAAATATAGTTCCTTCTTTTAAAGAAGGATCATCTCTATTGTACTGCACATCTGGCCTTCCATCATCAGAATCCTCAATATATCCCATGTCCTGGTCCTCCTCCAACTCATCTTCACCTGGCTCATCAAACATTCCTTCTGGTGGTGGAATATAATCTTCATCCCCATCATCATCTGTCTTCTTGGACTTCTGTTTTGTAACAAACTGAGGGAAAATCCTTTCATCCTCATCATCTGTAGGCCAGTCATCAGGAAGTCCCTCAATATTTGGATCAACAGAATCTCTGCTCTGAGTAGGACCTGCATAAATAGGCACTTGCTCTGATGGTGTTCCTGGTACCTGCATAGAGCTCTCTCCTACATCTGAAGCTCTCTTCTGACTGCTAACACTTGTTTTTCTCCCGCTGGAAATTCTGCTCCTACCTCTAGAACTAGTAGATTGTGATTTTCTGCCACTGCTCTCTGTCAATCCTCCTTTTCTTTGTATGACATTGATTTTCCAATTTGACTGGGAAATGAGCATGATTTCTAAACATTTTTTCTAACTCAGCATCACATTGGACTGGGACCCAAACTGAACTATCAATATACCAGTACCTGAATTCAACTGCATCATGTATTCCCCACGGGTATTTAGCACATATATGAGATCTAAACTGCACAAACTTCAGTGTGCTCTCCACTACCAAAGGAAATGAAAATCCTGTGGTCCCTGCTTTTGTACCAGTAGGAACTAGAAGAGTTGTTTCCATTCTACAATCCAGACATATATAGTCCACCCTACGAATGACAATGAAAATCAGGAAAAAAAATCGAACCAAATGAGCACTACGAGCGCAGATGAACACTAGGAATCAAATCGAAGTACAATATGTATAGCAGGCTTCGGAGCTGAAAGTACTGCACTTACCCCTTCGGATTTGTGCTCCCTTCATGGACGCCGCCGGTGCTGCAACCACCGTTGACCTCCATCCGCAGCGGTTGGCTCCGAATCGCAGCACAACTCACATAAAGAGTCAAGTCAACCGAATCTCCACCGTGCCCGCCATTGATCTAGAGTTTTCCATGGTGGGGATCGAAGCCGCTAGGGTTCACGTGAGGGGGCGATTTGGGGAAGAGAGAGCTAGGGTTAGGGTCGAGCGAGAGAAAGAGCACACAGAGAGAGTGAAGCGAAGAGGTAAGAGAGGGCCCACATGTAAGAAAAGGGGCAAATATGTCAAACTGACGGCAAGTTAGCGGTCAAACAGCCTTGATTGGACGGAAACGGAGCGGAGGGGCATTTCTATAAGTGGCACTGACGACAAAGGGGCAAAACTGAGCATACCCAAAAACTAGGGGCAAAACTGAGTAGTGGGTTCGAGTTAGGGGCACAGATGTAAATGTCCCCTACTGTTTGAATCATTTTAGCGCATTTAATCCTTTTACAAAAATGTGGTTCCTCCACCATAATGACTTAGGATTTATTTGTCGCATTTTGAACATTTTAGTTTTAATGTTTGAAAACTTTTGATGTTTGCCTTTATTTTAAATTTGAATTTGAACGGGATTTGAATCTTCGCAAGTTTAACTATAGTAATAGTGGTGATGTGGCAGCGTTAGCAAAGGGTTACTATAGCTTAATTATCTGGGCGTCACACCTTCCCCATCCTAGTGGCTCCTGGTGCTAGATTGACTTTGGTCTAGGTAGGCATTGTTGGCTCCATCGGTGGTTGGGTATTGCCGGTCGGTCGAAGGCTCGGGCTTTGGATGGGATCCAGGGTGCCTGGTGGCAGGACGACGACCATTTGGGAGTCGCAGTGCTGGTGGGTGGAGCTCGCTGCTTCAATGCTGGTCGGTTGCTGCCTCTTGGCCTCCTCTCTAGAAGCAGCTCTGTCAGTAGTCGTCTCCTTGCGAAGCAGTGTTTGAACATGAGGGTCCTGCACGATTGAACTTAGTACCGATGAAGTCTGCGGCGTGGAGTCCATGTTTTCTCGCCGTCATGTCCGACCCCTTCTCCGCTGCCATGTCCGGCCCCTTCCCCGCCGCCATTATCGATCATCTCTTCGTCTTGCCCCGTGTCGTCATTGCCCGCCCCGTCGGCGTCCTCAACATCATCATCCTCATCTTCAGTTATCCACCGAGTATAGCCATCCATAAACCAGTCATGAGTAGGTGCGCCATCACACGACCATCGTCATAGGGGTCGAGCCAAACTCCTCCTTTGCATCTTTGACATAGACATATAAATCTCTGCCAGGTTATTTTCTTTCATGTCTTGCACCGCCGACCGCAACCACCTGCCCACCATCGTTCCACTGACCATCATGAACGCATGCGTGATAATAATAAACAAATTGATTATAAAAATGTATGCATGCATCAAAGTCATACAAAAATTCGGCATGACCTTCCCTAAAAATAGGACATATAGAGTTTGCCCGGAATTCGCCGAAACGAAAATAAATCAACATTTTGGCAAAACATAGGCAACTCACAAGCACAATCCGGCACCAACTCATGCCATACACACAATTTCCATCATATCGCCCGATTATGTCATATCGCACACATACACATATTTCCATTCTTGCAAAAGCATAAATTTTTAATCATCTATCTCGAGATCGAGCACGGTGATGATGATGTCTAGGTGTCGCCACACAACCTATGGAATGATAAAAAATGGACAAAGCTCTTCTTGACAAGGCTAGACCTAGTTAGGGAGGTACATATGTCACTTCACTAAATGCTAGATCTACCTAGCTAGCTAGTTTGAGAGGAGACAAGTTCAACTAGTGGAGGGGGAAGGAAAAATAGAAAGGAGATGCATTAATAGAGGTGGTGTGTGGTTAGTTAGGAGTAATAAAGAGAGAGAAAGATAGGTAGAATAAGGAGAGTAATGGGGGGGGGGAGAAGTAGTGAGGAAGAAGCAAAGTGAGGGAGAGAGGAGGTGGGAGCTAGGGGAAAGTGAAGGAAGAGAGGATGCGGGAGGGGGAAGGAAAAAGGTGGTATAGCTACAGTTTAGCAGTAGCGCTGGGTGTAAAATGCGCTGCTGCTAATAAAGCAGTAGCGCGCTTCTGGAAGAAGCGCTACTGGTAAGCGGGGCTCGCCATGTGGCCAGGTTCAAAATTAGCAGTAGTGACCTGCAAAAAAAGCACGCTACTACTATTACATTAGCAGTAGCGTGGTTAGCGCGAGCGTGCTATTGCTAAACCTAGCGTGGCAGGAACAGTCAGGGAATTATAGTAGTAGCATGGCCCTACCGAGCCGCGCTACTGCTAAGTAGGTAGGAGTAGCGCATGTTTGCGGCTAGCGCTACTGCTAGCAGTAGCGCCCCTTTTTTTCCGGTGCTACTGCTAAGATTCTGTGCATAAGGTTTCCCCTAGTACACTAGTGCAGAACCAGGCTTTAGTGCCGGTTCGTGACGGCCTTTAGTGCCGGTTGGTGAACCGGCACTAAAGAGTGGGGACTAAAGCCCCCCCTTTAGTACCGGTTCGTCACGAACCGGCGCTAAAATGCAAACATGTGGCATGAGCCAGGCCCGTGTGCGTGTAGGACATTAGTACCGGTTGGTAACACCAACCGGTACTAAATGTTTGGGTGTTTTTTTTTTAAATTTTTGCTTTAATTTTGTGTTTTCAATTTGGCTTTATTTTCCATTTAATTCTTTTTTGTTTGCTGGTATTTCACGATAGTACAAATTGTACACGTTATGCATATATATTAAATAGATTTTCTCGTACGTAGAACCGCATATATATATAATATATATCATCGAATGTCTCACAGCCAACACCATTAACTATTCACACATACACATGTATATACATATACAATTTCTTTGCCTTGGTGCCTTCGGAGCACGATGACAAGTGGTTCATGGGGGCGGTAGCGGGTAATAGTATTCTCCTTTGGGATCTATGACCTGGTCGAGCAAAAATCCGGCTATTTCCTCTTGAAGTGCTTATATGTGGTCCGATGGTAGGAGCTTATCCCGCACCGATCTGAACTGTTAAGAAGGAGATCAATATGCATGTGTGTTAGTTCTGTGACTAGATATCGATAATGGTGTGAATAGTGTTCTGACAAAAATGTACCCAGTCCTGTCTATCAGATCTGCTCCTTTCGCACGTCATCATACGAATGTTCTCGCAAACGTAGAATGCACACAGATTATTCCCCGACGCCTGCCTCAGGGCCTTTATGAGAATGGAATTGAATCAGATAATGATTAATCAAGCATGATAATTAATTAATGATATTGAAACAAGAATTAAAGAGATAGCTAGTACTACTTAATTACTTACCTTGGGTCGATGCCAAAACAACTTTTTTGGCCATGTGCCTGGAGTCACCTTGATGAACTTTGCCCATGCCCTGCCCGCCGGCAAAGAAAATTAATAAAGGGGTTATTAAATAGTTCATATCAGGAACTAATAGTTAATAATGATTGAAATTACCTATTGACTATCCCCTTCACGATGGTGTAGTCTTTATCTTCTTTAGTTAGTGAGTCCAGTAATTCAACTTTTCCTTCTTCGACTTTAATGTCTAACAAGACCCAGTGCCAACTGCATATGCACACGTTTGCATGTCTTAATTAAGCGGGCATGTGCATAAAATTAATCAACTACCGTAAACCGTCTACACTCAATTATTAACATCTAGCTAGCTAGTAAGCAAAAACAGAATTTGTAGTACAAGACAGTGTGACTCACGGGAAGTTGTAAGGAAGTAGTATATCTTCATTGGTATTGAGGCGCTTCAAGAACTCTAGCATGCTTTCATCTACAGCAGCTTGACAATGTTCAATCTCCCATATTTCCTGATTAATGGTATTTGGGTCAATGAACCCAACGCCATAGCGTCCAGCTTTTTTCATTTCATACATCTTCATCCTGCATATAATACCACAGAAAAAGAATATAGTTAGGATAATTACATATAATGATTGATCAAAATTATCACTACATAACTAGCTTGAGACTTAAATTACAGAAAGAAATCACTTACAGACAATAGCAACTGACGATAGACTTGTCGAGTGCGTCTTGATTAAATAACTGAAATAGTTCTAGATACTCAATGGCCAGAGCTTTCTCATGGTAATAATGCTCATGCTTGACATTCACCATGAGGGACTCTCGATTGGAAATCTTGGTAATGTTCATGTACCATTGATGCAATTGATACATTCTCGTTGGGAGGTCCTTGACCTTGTCTGGATGGACCAAAGGTTTGCCCCGGACATATTGCCATGCTATTTCCGATTCTTTAAGCGTAGGCATGGGCTCGATTTCGAGGAGTTGTCCAACAGAGATATTGAGCATTTGAGCCTGCATTATATGATCCTCTGTTATTACCACATCGCCATGCCGGTGAATGCTAACGGTTTGCCCACAATAATATTTGGCGCGCGTACTACTCCTCTCATGTGTTGTTGGCACAACAAGCAGGGGGATCGCTTGCGCCGCCTGTTCTCCCAACTGGGGAACGATTTTCCCGCATTTTTTGCCAGCTGCTTGTTGGCTCGAGCTTGAGCTCGCTTCCTTCTGTAGTCGTGCTCGATGTGCCTTCCTGATTTGGCGCTCATAGTCCGTGTCAACAGTCTTGGGAGCTGGTTCTCTAGCCATACGAATGAAGTGGTCAATTACTTTCTCAGGTACTTTCTCCTTTGGCGGTGGTTCCGGTTTCGGTCCAAAATGGGCGTCCACTTGGGCTTGCACTATCGCTGCGTTTTGCTCCTTAGTCATGTCATAAGGCCTCTGAGGAAGAGGAGCGAGGCTTGGACCATATTTATATCGCTTGCCTTCGCCTGTACTTCCTGAACTACCTCGACTCGTGCCGCTACGCACCAAAGCTGCGGGATGTCTCTTCTGCGATTGCTGAGCCGGCGGAGACGGCTGACGTGGAGTTGGACCAGGAGAAGTGGCCTGACGATGTGCCGGACTTGAAGCAGGAGGTGTGGCCTGACACGGTGCCGGACTTGCAACCGGAGAAGTGGCATGACGCCGTGCCGGGCTTGAAACCGAAGGAGTCAGCTCACGCGTTCGGGGACTTGGAGGAGGTGGCGGACTTCGAGGAGGAGTCGTCTCACGCGTTCGTGGACTTGGAGGAGCGGGAGTCTGCTGACTCGGTGGCGGACTTCGAGGAGTCGGCAGACGACGCGGTGTCGGTGGACTTCGAAAGATGATGCAATCCTTTCTCCATAGGATGATACGATGTATGGCCTCTCCCAGTGTGCGCTCGTCTTCACCTCCAGGAATGTCAAGCGTTAGCCCCGAATATGGGTCCACCACTTCATCAACCATGACACGAGCATAGCCCTCTGGAATCGGGATGCAATGGTAGGTTGCTTCGGGGGTAACTGGAAAAGCAACGCCGTCCGCCACCTTCATGGATATGTTCTTCATTTTGGAGTGTAGCTCATAGTTAGTGTTCTTTATGATGTCATCCACAGGGTATTTATCCAGCAGTGTGTCGCCCGGGGCAGAACCAATGCTGCTTCTCGGCATGGATGGGATAGTGCTATCCAATGCTGGACGATCATCCGCTTGCTGCTGCCGCTGCTGAGACCCCCTTTCCTGGCTAAGTGAGTCGATCTGCTGTTGCTGCTGCTTGAATTTGAGTGCCAGGTCCGCGTGCCTTGCTTCTAGGCCTTGAAGGCGTTCTGCGTCCTGCTTCCTCTGCTCCTCCTCCAGCTTCCTTTTCTTCTCCTCCTCCATCTTCCTTCTTGCACGGCTCCTGTAGTCCTCGTTCCATTCTGAAAAGCCCTCATACCAGGGAATAACGCCCATGCCTCGTGTTCTTCCCGGGTGTTCAGGATTTCCCATGGCGCGCGTAAGCTCGTCGTTCTCTCTGTTGGGCGTGAACACCCCCCTTCGAGCTTCATCTATTGCGTCAATTATCTTTTGTTCGGCTCCTTTTAGACTTGCCTTCTTTGAAACTCTGCCTGTCTTCGGGTCCAACGCTCCCCCATGCGCATAGAACCAAGTTCTGCACCTGGGGGGCCAGTGCCGGGTAATCGGAGTGACCCCTGCATCCTCCATCTCTTGCTCAGACTTATCCCACTTAGGCAATCCCACCGCGTAGCCACCTGGACCCAGCCTATGGAATTGCGTCTTTCTTGCGGCATTTGCCTTGTTTTTCATCGACCGTTCCTTAGATATTTCCGAATCCTTGAAGGTCACGAAATCGTCCCAGTGTTCTCTTTGCTTCTCCAGTGTTCTCGTGAAATCTGGAGTCTTCCTTTCATTAGCGAGGTAGTTGGCCCATACAGTTTTCTTGTGGGTGTTGAATGCAATTGCCATCTTCTTAAGAGTAGCAGCCTTGACTTTGTCCACATCTGCTTTAGTGAAATGATCTGGTAGGGTGAAATGTTCCATCAGAGATTTCACCAGGTCTTCTTTGGCTCTTTTGTCGATCCAAGTAACACCTAGACGTTTAGTCTTTGGCTCTTTCCATTCTTGAATGGAGATAGGGAGTTTGTCCTTCACAAGAACTCCGCACTGATGAGTCCACTTGTTCGCAATGTTCTTAGGCATGAGGGGTTCGCCACTAGGTTTGATGGATTTGATGTGGTACTTTACACCATCCTTCAACAATCTGCCCGGGCCTCGCTTTGTCTTGCTGTCTGTGGAAGCAGATTTGCTCGATCCGGAGGGCTGAAAGAAGAAAGATCGATTCGTTAATATATCTTCAATAAAAAACATGTGATGATCACCATGATGCATGCTTATATAAATATACCTCGCCGGTAGTGTTTGTTATTTGAAGATCAGCATTGTCTGTGTCATCACAAACATTGTTTGTGTCATAATCATAATCATAGTTCATGACTTCATCAGCCCGGTCGTTGAGATCGAATATCTTTTCATCACCCTCTCCGATATTGTTAAGATATTGGGAGCCGTCATCTGCTTTATTCAGATCATCTAGCCTGTGAGGGCTGCGTATGATGTCGAACAATTCCTCTTCTCTCTCTCTGCCGGTATTGTCCGCCATAGCTTTTACTTTACTAATAATACAGAAGAAATATAAAACAATTTAGTATTCAAATTACAATGCATGGATGCAATTAATCAATAAGGAAAAACTGAATCTCGAATACATCGTCTCGAATATATAATCTCGAATACATTATCGATCGTCTTAATATATATAATCTCGAATACATCGTCTCAAATATTATATATCGAATACATCACTGGCTAGGTACCTAATAAAGATCGAGTACTACAGAAGAATCTAGGGCGCCACTCGTGGTTCCTGGGGCGCGGGCGGTGCACACCCGAAGAGAAGGAACCATCACAGGATCATATCTCCGGTCATCTGCCCAAAAAACCTGCCAAGTAGTGGAGAACCTGACGTCTTCCATAGCAGCCATGTAGCGATGGACGTGCTCATCTTCCTCCCTGATACGGCGACACACCACCTCTGGCGGGGCCGGCTGCCTCTGCACCGAATGTGGCCCACGCGAACGCCACCAAAGAAGATCAGGGTCGACGACGGGACCCGAGGTCGGGTTCCTCACCAAGCGGCGCACCCCTCCAGGTAGCACCTCCCAGTGCCATCCCGGCGGAGCCCAGTCCCGGACATGGGTCCCCTCAAGCAGGATGTCGTCGCGAACGGGTCGACGGCGAGGATGCGGGCCGGGCATATCGTCGAGAACAAATATTATATGCCCGCAAAAAGTAACATTTTTTAAATGATTGGATTGTGATAACTAAAATTTTATATATATGCAAATTCTAACAATTTGACATTAATCTAATTCATCTAACTAAAACTAATTCTAAAATTTCCTGATTATATAACTAACATTTCCATAACAATTCTAATATTTATATAACTAAAAAACAGAAAAATTGCTAACATTTCTATAAATATTTCTATAACTAAAAAACAGAAAACATTTATAACATTTCTATAAAACTAACATTTCTAATATTTATATAACTAAAAAACAGAATAATTTCTAACATTTTTATAACTAAAAAACAGAAAAATTTATAACAAACAAATTAATGTGTGTGTGTGTGTGTAGTGTGTGTGTGAGTGGACATGGCGGCCGGGGCGAGCTCACCGGCGAGGCGACGACGGGCCGACGACGATGGGGCGACGGGACGGGGCGGCGACGACGGGGCAGGGCGGCGACGACGGGGCGGGGCGGCCGG
>NC_041389.1:682205197-682224031 GCF_002162155.2 Triticum dicoccoides | reverse complement strand
TAGTACCGGTTGGAGACACGACCCGGTACTAAAGGGGGTGCGCTGGCTCCAGGCGGTGCACAAGTTTAGTCCCACCTCGCTAGTCGAAGGGCTACCGCACTAGTTTATAAGCCCTAGTGCGGTAGCTCTCTCGAGCTCCTCTCCTTACCTGGCCTACTGGGCCTACCTGTCCTCTTCGCCCAGTGGGCCTACTGGGCCTTTGCGGGCCTGCATCCTGGCCCAACAAAAGGTTGTGTTGCTAGTCGTATGCAGGCCGCTTTGGCCCAGTAGGCGGGCTTTTTTTTTCTTAATTTTTTTCGCTTTATTTATTTTTGTTTTATTTATTTTTGAGTTGTTTTTTGCTGTATTTAGAGTTTCTTTGTGAATATTTTTGCTTTCGGTACAAAAAATTACAAACTTTTTGTTAGTGCCGGTAGTTTTCAAATTTGAATAGTTTAAATTTTGAATTATTTGAAATTTGTGTGAATCACTAGCTTGTGAATAACTTAACTTTGAAAAAGGTTTATTCAGTGATTCTTTTTTCTTATGTTTAATATTAGTGTGTTTTATCATTATATTCAATTTGGTAATGCTTAGGTTATTTAAAAAATGAAATGCCTTTGTAACAGTTCAGTTTTCGTCGGAAACCCTGATACTTCGAAAGAGATTGTCCATTTTATACACGAAGTGCATCCAGTTTTTGCCGTAACCCTCTCTACTTTCTTGCACATGCTATTTCTATGAAATTATGATACCATGCCAACTTTCAACCTTTTCTGAGTTTATTTCAAATGCTTTTCAATTTCAGGGTCATTTAGCTGGAAAAAATCAGTAAATGCATGAAAAGAATTTGTTTGCACATAAATTTTCTTCGCGTTTCAAATGCCAAAACACATAACTACCCTAATTATTACAGACATTCCCTCCTAGGTGTGAAACACAGAAGAAAGTGATGATAGTGAAGCCGATCACATCCCAGATCTTTTGGTGTGAAACTTTTTCTTCGCGTGTGTCCCTTTGCGCCGTAACCATGGAAAATCTTCATCATTTAACAGGATGCTCGTGTCAATATTCACTGTGAATGGAGCAATTTCATCAAACTTTTCATAATCTTCTGACATGTCTGTCTTGTCATCCACTCCCACGATGTTTCTTTTTCCTGAAAGAACTATGTGGCGCTTTGGCTTGTCGTATGATCCATTCGCTTCCTCATCTTTTCTTTTTCTCGGCCTGGAAGACATGTCTTTCACATAAAAAACCTGCACCACATCATTGGCTAGGACGAATGGTTCGTCTGCATACGCAAGATTGTTGAGATCCACTGTTGTCATTCCGTACTGCGGGTCTTCCGTTACCCCGCCTCGTGTCATATTGACCCATTTGCACCGAAACAAAGGGACCTTCAAATCACCTGATCCATAGTTAAGTTCCCATATGTCCTCTATGTAACCATAATATGTTTCCTTTCCCGTGTTGGTTGTTGCATCAAAGCGGACACCACTGTTTTGGTTGGTGCTCTTCTTATCTTGGGCGATCGTGTAAAATGTATTCCCATTTATCTGGTACCCTTTGAAAGTCATTATATTCGAAGATGGTAACTAGGACAGCGAGTACAGGTCATTTTGAATATCGCCATCATTCAGGGCACGTTTCTGCAACCAACCGGCGAAAGTCCTCGTTTGTTCGCGTGTAATCCAGTTGTCAGACTTCTCCGGGTGTTTGGACTGTAGAAAATTCTTGTGTTCCTCCATATACGGAGCCACCAAGGCGGAATTCTGTAGAACTGTGTAGTGTGCTTCAGTGAGAGAATGCCCATCCATACATATTATTTGATGCCCTCCTAGCGTGCCTTTTCCTTCCAGTGTGCCCTTATGCCGCTATTCAGGAACACCAATCGGCTTAAGGTCAGGAATGAAGTCAATACAAAACTCAATGACCTCCTCATTTTCATGGCCCTTCGAGATGCTTCCTTATGGCCTAGCACAGTTATGAACATATTTCTTCAAGACTCCCATGAACCTTTCAAAGGGGAACATATTGTGTAGAAATACAGGACCCAAAACGTTAATCTCTTCGCAAAGGTGAACTAGGACATGCGTCATGATGTTGAAGAAGGATGGTGGGAACACCAACTCGAAACTGACAAGACATCGCACCAAATCATTCTATAACCTTGGTATGATTTCTGGATCGATTACCTTCTGAGAGATTGCATTGAGGAATGCACATAGCTTCACAATGGCTAATCGAACATTTTTCGATAGAAGCCTCCTCAGTGCAACCGAAAGGAGTTGCGTCATAATCACGTGGCAGTCATGAGACTTTAGGTTCTGGAACTTTTTCTCTGCCATATTTATTATTCCCTTTATATTCGACGAGAAGCCAGACAGTACCTTCATGCTGAGCAGGCATTCGAAGAAGATTTCCTTCTCTTCTGTGGTAAGAGCGTAGCTAGCCTGACCCTGATGTATGCCGTCTTTTCCATGCATACGTTGCTGGTCCTCCTGTGCCTCTGGTGTATCTTTTGTCTTCCCATACACGCCCAAAAAGCCAAGCAGGGTCACGCAAAGATTCTTTGTCACGTGCATCACGTCGATTGCGGAGCGGACCTCTAGGTCTTTCCAATATGGCAGGTCCCAAAATATAGATTTCTTCTTCCACATGGGTGCGCGTCCGTCAGCGTCCTTCGGAACAGGTTTTCCGCCAGGACCCTTTCCAAAGATTACCTCCAAATCCTTTACCATATCATGTACATCAGCACCAGTACGGTGGCGAGGCTTTGTCCGGTGATCCGCCTCACCTTTGAAATGCTTGCCTTTCTTTCTTACGGGATGCCTTGTCGGAAGAAATCGACGATGTCCCAGGTACACATTCTTCCTACAACTATCCAAATATATACTGTCGGTATCATCCAAACAGTGCGTGCATCCGCGGTATCCCTTGTTTGTCTGTCCTGAAAGGTTACTGAGAGCAGGCCAATCATTGATGGTCACGAACACCAACGCCTTTAGGTCAAATTCTTCCTGTCCGTGCTCATCCCACGCACGTACACCTGTTCCATTCCACACTTGTAATAGTTCTTCAACTAATGGCCTTAGGTACACATCAATGTCGTTGCCGGGTTGCTTAGGGCCTTGGATGAGCACTGGCATCATAATGAACTACCGCTTCATGCACAACCAAGGAGGAAGGTTATACAAACATAGAGTCACATGCCACGTGCTATGGTTGCTGCTCTGCTCCCCAAAAGGATTAATGTCATCTCCGCTTAGACCAAACCATACGTTCCTTGGGTCACCTGCAAACTCCTCCCAGTACTTTCTCTCGATTTTTCTCCACTGCGAACCGTCAGCGGGTACTCTCAACTTTCCGTCTTTCTTACGATCTTCTGCATGCCACCGCATCGCCTTCACATGCTCTTTGTTTTGGAACAAACGTTTCAACCGTGGTATTATAGGAGCATACCACATCACCTTGGCAGGAATCTTCTTCCTGGGGCGCTCGCCCTCGACATCACCAGGGTCATCGCGACTGATCTTATAACGCAATGCACCGCATACCGGGCAAGCGTTCAAATCCTCGTACTCACCGCGGTAGAGGATGCAGTCATTAGGGCATGCATGTATCTTTTGCACCTCTAACCCTAGAGGGCAGACAGCCTTCTTTGCTTCATACGTACTCTCGGGCAATTTGTTGTCCTTTGGAAGCATATTCTTTATCATTACCAGCAACTTTCCAAATCCCTTGTCAGATACACCATTCTCTGCCTTCCATTGCAGCAATTCAAGTGTGGTGCCCAATTTTTTTTGTCAGCTTCGCAATTCGGGTACAACAATTTCTTGTGATCCTCTAACATGCGCTGCAACTTCGTCCTCTCCAGATCACTTGCGCAGTTTCTCTTTGCATCGGCAATGGCCCGACCTAGATCATCAGCGGGCTCATCTGATGCCTCTTCTTCAGCTTCTTCACGCATTGCCGGCTCAGCTTCTTCCCCCATTGTTGTATCATCGTATTCAGGGAACCCATGGCCAGGATAGCCGTCGTCGTCCTCTTCTTCTTCATTGTCTTCCATCATAACCCCTATTTCTCCATGCTTGGTCCAAACATTATAGTGGGGCATGAAACCGGACTCAAATAGGTGGACGTGAATGGTTCTTGACGTAGAGTAACTGTGACCATTCTTACAGCCAGCACATGAACAAGGCATAAAACCATCCGCCCGCTTGTTTGCCTCAGCGGCAAGCAGAAAAGTATGCACGCCATTAATGAACTCGGGAGAGCATCGGTCATCATACATCCATTGTCGGCTCATCTTCATTACACAACACCGAATAGACTAAATTAATACAAGTTCATACATAAAGTTCATACATAAAGTTCATATACAGCACTTAATTAAATGCAACATACAAATAACTCTCTAGCTAAAGAATTTAAATGCAACAACAAATGCGATGAAGATCACAACTAAGGTAACAATTGATCCAACAGCATAATGATACCAAGCCACACTATCAATGGCATATTTTCTAATCTTTCTAATCTTCAACCTCATTTTCTCCATCTTGATCTTGTGATCATCGACGACATCGGCAACATGCAACTCCAATTCCATCTTCTCCCCTCAATTCTTTTCAATTTTTCTTTCAAATACTCGTTTTCTCTTTCAACTAAATTTAACCTCTCGACAATAGGGTTGGTTGGAATTTCCGGTTCACATACCTCCTAGATAAAAATATCTATGTCAACTTGATGGGCATAATTTGTCATAAACACGAAATGCAACAAGTAGTTTTAAAAGAGAATATACCACATCCGAATCATAACAAGGACGAGGGCAATGTCACTATGGCACTATGTATAACAAACAACGTACGGGTAAGATAATTATACGATTAACTATATATCCAAATCACACAAATATCAATTTGGTAATATAAAACATTCATGAACAAGAGCCTCACCACAAGGTGGTGCCGGCGACGGGACGGTGCGGGCGATCGACGGTGGTTACGACGGAGATTTAGAAGGCACTAAGTAAACCACACCTACATATGCAAACTAAGTGTTATTTTTGACCTCAAATTTGCATATAAATCAAATACTAGCAAATATAATTCCTCCCAAATTAATAACTATACAAAGCATTGCAAGAGCTAATCTAGCAATGAGAGTTGAAAGGACAAAGTTGCTAACCTTTGTGATCATTTGAATGGATGGGGGCCTTCAAATCTTGACAAATTTTGGGCAAAATGTGTGATGAGCTCGAGAGGAAGAGGGGAAGAACAGAGGAGGAGAGGGGAAAGGGGAAGAACAGAGCGAGCTCGGGTGGACGAAGGGTTTATGTAGGTCGACCTTTAGTACCGGTTCGTGCCACGAACCGGTACTAAAGGTGCTGGACGGGCCCCAGACTGACAACACCCTGCCACCACCCTCTTTAGTATCGGTTCGTGCCACGAACCGGTATTAAAAGTTCGCCACGAACCGGTACTAATGAGAACGGCCGGCTAGCCGTTGGAACCGGCACTAATGGACACATTAGTGCCGGCTCAAAACCAAACCTACACTAATGTGTCTCATATTAGGTGCTTTTTCTACTAGTGGTAGTGTTAGGTTCTCCTGTCCCACTATCATCCCCTCATATTGCTCTAGCTGAAAGATTTTCTTTTTCCTATGCTTGCCATTTGCAATCATATGAAAGAATTGTGTGTTATCGTCCCCTTGGACGACTTTTCAGACTTTAGCTCTGAGAGCCCACTTCAATTCTTCCTCTCGAAGCAATTATTTCAGTCTTAGTTTCGCCTCCACTTTAGTTTCCAACTCTGTGGTGTCTAAAATGGAGGACTCAACTTTTAAATCTAAGGTACTAATAATGTTAAGGAGCCTGAAAGGATCGATATGGTTGACTAGGGGGGGTGAATAGGCAACTAACAATTTTTAGGTTTTCTTGACCAAATTAAACTTAGCATCAAAGTAGGTTGTTTAGATGTGCAACTAGGTGAACAACCTATATGATGAAACAACAACAAGCAGACAAGCAAGCTAGGGAAAACAACACAATATAAGCTTGCACAAGTAAAGGTAAGAGATAACCAATAGTGGAGCCGGTAGAGACGAGGATGTGTTACAGAAGTTCCTTCCCTTCGAGAGGAAGTACGTCCCCGTTGGAGCAGTGTGGAGGCACAATGCTCCCCAAGAAGCCACTAGGGCCACCGTATTCTCCTCACACCCTCACACAATGCGAGATGTCGTGATTCCACTATTGGTGCCCTTAAAAGCGGCGACCGAACCTTTACAAACAAGGTTGGGACTATCGCCACAACTTAATCGGAGGCTCCTAACAATACCACGGAGCTTCACCACAATGGAATGTGGCTTCGAGGTGACCTCAACTGTCTAGGGCACTCAAACACCCAAGAGTAACAAGATCCGCAAGGGATTAGTGGGGGGAATCAAATTTCTCTTGGTGGAAGTGTAGATCCGGGCCTTCTCAACCAATCCCTAAAGAATCAACAAGTTTGATTGGCTAGGAAGAGAGATCGGGCGAAAATGAGCTTTGGAGCAACAATGGAGCTTGGGGGAAAAGAGGTAGGTCAACTTGGGGAAGAAGACCTCCTTTTATAGTGGGGGAAACAATCCAACTGTTACCCCCTTTTCAGCCCACACAGAGCAGTACTACTGCTCAGTGGGGCGGTACTACCACTGGTGCCAGCGGTACTACTGCGACCCCCAGTGGTACTACCGCGGTGACTGAGAGTAGAGGCCTCAGAGGGGGGACATGAGGGAGAGAGAGGGTTTGGGCGGCACTAGTAGCGATGGTAGCCGCGGTACTACCGCTCATGCGTGGTACTACCGCTGCTACCGCCGCTACTACTGACGCACAACCCGACACGAGGAGAGCACCCTCGAATCGAGGCGGTAGCAGTGCCAACCAAGGACGGTACCGCCGCCGATGCACCCAAGCGGTACTACCGCTGTAGAACAGCGGTACTGCCACTTGTGGTCCATGGGCGGTACTACCGCTCTGGCGGTGGTACTACCGCTAGCACCTCACAACCTCCACTTCAATGAAATCACAAACTCCAAGGAGAGGAAATGAGCTGGGGTGCACAGATGAAGTGTAAGTGCTGATTCCACCCTAGCTTTTCCAATGCGGACCCCCTCTTGATAGTACGATGTCTCCTACGACTCAAGTCCACCAAAGCCGAAACGAAAGAGACTACACCGTCTTCACTTAAAACTCTGAGGGGCAACGAATCGTCTTGTGCCTAGACATGGGATATCTGAAATGCAAAATGCACACGATTAGTCCGCAAAAGCATTGTCATCAATCACCAAAACCACATAAGGAGAAATATGCCCTTACAGAGCCTTTCCTTTTCAACCTTATAAACACCACTCAGATGCTTGGCCCAACCGCGTAAGAACTGTCTTAAGTGCCTAATCTTATTCTGCCATCTTTCTATGCTCGATCTCCTTCCTGCATCTTTTGCCCACTCCTGTGCTATCAGACCCAAGAAACCTTCTCTCTCAAACCATGTTAATTCAAAAGAGAAGATATTTTTATTTCTCACATGAGGTGCCTCCCCAGAGTCAACAAGCAGTGGGGTATGGTCAAATATCCCCCGCGACAACGCTTGGACCGTCACCAAAGCAAACTTCTGCTCCCATTCCACGGTGGTGAGAACACGATCCAACTTCTCATATGTTGGATTTGGCAAAGTGTTGGCCCAATTGAATTTTCTACCAGAAAGCTCGATCTCCCTGAGATCCATGTTTTCAATAATTGTGTTAAACATAAACGACAATATGCCATCAAAGTTACCATTGTTATTTTCTTCCCGTCATCGTATTATGTTAAAATCACCCCCAACCAGAATTGGGAGCCGTTCATTTCCGCAAAATACGAACTAAGTTAGCCAAGAAATCTGGTTTTAGCTCAGGCTGTGCGGCTCCATACACTGCCACGAGTGCCCATTGGAAACCGTCAACCTTCGATCTGACTCGAACTTAACCGCAAAATCTCCCATGACAACATTCCGAACCTCCAACGAATCGCCCTTCACCCCAAGTAAAATCCCACCGGATCTTCCTCTTGGGATTAAGCAATGCCAATCAAAATCAACTCCTCCCGATAAGGTGCCAAGAAACTGAGAGGTAAAATTGTCTCTACCAGTTTCAGTGTAACATCCCAAATTTTCAATTTGAAATGTTATACAAACTAGTAAGTGTGCACGTGCAATGCACGTATAACCGTGAGAAGAAGAAAAATGTCATGTGTAAGCATATTTTTTACACGTACGTAATACATAGTATGTAGATTCTGCAAAGAGGAAGTTAAGTACTTCCAGGGAATGGATGAATGGATTCTGGCATCTAGTATTGCTAATTAACATGGTGAAGAATTATATTTGTTATCCGACTGATATTGTAAAAGACCTGTCGACTTACATGGAGCAGGGCGGCCTAGAAACAAACATAGTTATTGCTATTCATAAAGATTTTCCGCGGCTTCTGGTGAAGAATTTAGTCAGTAAAGCGGTGAAAATAAAAATAATAGGAGAGTGGTGATTTTGGCGTAGATCGTTTCTTTCTAGTAAGCTCGGGCAAAAACTGCGGCCAAGAAATTCATATTTGGTTAGCTTTGCAGACATGTAATTCATCTCATTCGTATTTGGTTAGCTTTGCAGAAATGTAATTCATCTCATTCTTATTTGGTTAGCTTTGCACACATGTAGCCAATTCATGCACAAATGCCGGTGACAAGGAACATAGGAAATAAATAAATAAAATCATATCACGATATCACATATCATTTGAAAATTGCATTATCTAATTGCAAGATCTGATCGTAGTGGGACTTTTGTCAAAATGACACATATGAGCCATCATCTCATCTCACAAAACCTCGAAACTTTAAAAAAATTATATCTAACCATAACAAATATCATTTGAAAATTGTACTATTTGATTGAACTACAAAAACTGCGAGTAGTAGGATGCTACTGGATTTAAGAAATCAACACAACACTCCTCCACAATTATGATGCTCCACAATTATGATGCTCCGTAGCCTGTAGGCATAAACATCTTCTTGTTTCATCTTTCATTTCCCTCACAAGAATGATGAACCTGCATATATTGCCTTTAAGAGAGATGCTTGGAAATAAAGGAAATGGGAAATCTTGAATATTGTTGCCGATGCCATGTCTCGTTGGTGAAGACGTGCCATGGCCAATCAAGTTCTGGTATGAATTCATAGTCCACACTTTTCCCTACAATCCTATGTCTGAAGCATACAAAATAAGGAGTCCATAGTCCACACTTTTCCTTACAATCCTAAGTCTGAAGCAGACAAAATAAGGAGTACATAGTCCACACGTCTACATCAGTTTTGCACAGGAATAACTGGAGCTTGTGCGTGATTCTATTTACCCAAAGTAGCAGAGCAAATAAAATGAATACAACATGAGAGAGAGAAAATATATACCCATGCTTGCACTATTTAACGTATATCGAGGTGCTGGACATTCCACTAAAAACTGTCCAACAAAATACCATAGAAAGGTTGCTCAAAATAAATAGTATGGCATGATGGCATAGGGGAATGTCACATAAATCTATAATAAGCCCTGCAAATCAGTTTCTATGATTCTCTAATACTGAAAGCAATAGCCAAATACCACTGTATAGTTCTTTCAGAGTAATAAAATGGCGGGCTCGCTTCAGCACCCGATCTAAATGCATGCGTCTCAATCATAATTGCTACATGATCAGGTAATTTTGCATGTAACCTTAGTTGTCCAGAACACAGGGAGCTCATGCCAATTAGAAATTGAATTGGCAAGATGTAGAGCCGCTTACTTGCCAACACCTTCAAATCTGACATAGAATCTTCATGAAACAAATCTGCAGGCAATACCAAAACAAGAAAAAGATATAAATAGCACACTCATCCATTCTTCACCATAACTGGAGTTTTCTCAGTTTTTTTTGTAATAACTGTTAGATGCTGAAAGGATTAAGTCATCCTAGTGTTAAGCCCTCTAGGGCATTTAAATTTGGTTTCAGTTAAGAAGATTAGTCCAAAATGATGGCACCATCAGTATTCCCCATCAGATTTCAAGTACTCTTGAATTGGTCTACACGAAAAAGTACTATAGCACAGTATGGATTGGATTCTCTTTTCATTTTGAAATTAAACTGTGATCAGCATATATGCAAAGTAAGTTCACACAGATGAACAAAAAGCGAAAATTTCTTTGTGAAATTGCTTTGTACTAAAGTACATGCAGTGCACCTACAGACGCTGAAACAAACTAAGAGCCCATAGAGAATTAGCATCACCACCACTTTATTATGTAAAAAAAATCAACCCACCCAAGCAAGCAAAGCCAGCGAACCCATGGCGGAAGCGGAGGTGCACTTGCTGGAGCAGATCCACGTGGTGCCGGCGGCGAGGACGCCCGTCTTTGGAGCTCCCCATCACTTCTTCGATGACCTCGCCTGGCTCTTCATGGACTCCGTCAAGCGCCTTTTCTTCTACCCCCACGTCGACCGGGCCGCGGTGTTCCCGCTGCCTTCCTGCCGTACATGCTCACCTGCTTCTTCCCGCTCGCCGGCACCATCCTCAGCCCCGCCGCCCGCTGCTTCTCCTACTCAAACGACCATAATGCGCTTAACCTCGTCCTCACCGTGTCAATGGAGGACTTCAACTGGCTTGAGTATGAGATTACCCCTCCTTCACTGAATCAAGATGGTAGTAGCTTGAGTATTCATTAAATCAAAATATGGATCAACTTCAAGATAATGTCACAAGACTTTCTTTCAGTGCCAGAGTCTGACAATCAACATTCTACATGATCCATTCCGTTTTTCTGTAAATGCACGTCCATTGTTTTAAGAGTGTGGCCTTACCTCCCTGCAGGAGATCAAGATCCCAGCCCTGTCCATTCTGCCGCGTCAGCCTGAATAGAGTCAACTCCGCCGACCTGTGGATATACACTGATAACAGAGACATAGTTTGACATGCCAACTGTTCGACGATAGAACCTGAGGCATCCGCTGTGATCCCCGAATCTGTTTTCGAGGAATATGATTCCCACGTCAAGTGAGCCTGCGCTCGGCACGGCCGAGCCCGCTGTGTCCCATGCGGCCGCCTCTGCTCGTCGAAGGAGAGGGACCCGCCGCCGCCGATGCAGACCGATCGCGCCGCGTCCCCCGCCGCCGCCGCTGCTCGATAGAGGAGAGGAACCCCGCCGCCAACGAAGGTCGAGCCCGCTGCGTCTCGTGCCGCCGCCGCTGCTGGAGGGAGGAGAGGGACCTGTGGTGGCGGCGATGAGGAGAGGGAAGGGAGGGATGGGAGTAGGGAACGATGGAGGCGAGGCAGGACGAAACGTGGCCTCTCCTTTTCTTTTTTTTCGATGTGGGCTCTCCTTTTTTTTGACGGGACACGTTGGCTCCCCTTTTCACGCCTATTCGGTGGATGGCAGAGCTTTCGTTCGCCTCTGAAGATGTTCTCTCGTTTAATAGTAGTATAGAAAATAGATCATTATTGCATATCATATTTAATGCATTTTGTTTCGGTCCTAGAAATTCTACGCAACTCAAGGACCCACGGAGAGAGTTGGGGATTTCGATATTTTCATATTTGAGTTTTCTCAAATTTTAGAAGTAGGATCATTTGATTTTATTTATTTTATCTTTAATTATTTCAATTATATAAATATGAGAGAGGAAATAAAATGACTTTCCCAAAATAAAGAAACACTGAGGATTTAATAAAAAATCAAATAATATTTTATTTTGGATTTTCTGGCTATTTTATTCGAATTTAGGAAAAATGCGTGTTTTCCAAAATTGCATTTAGGCCCAAATAAATGTTCATCTAAACCGGCTTGATTTTAGAAGGCGGGGAAAATTTATTTCGGGAATTTTGGAGTCTGTTTAGTATTTCTTTCGTTTGTTTTTCTGCGCGATTTAAAAAAAAACTGGAACCGACTCCGGGCCGTACCCGAGCGGGTGTCCGCCCGGGGCAGCCTTTAAATAGCGCCCGCCCGAGCCGCCCCAGCCCAACAGCGTCGCCGCCAGCCCACCCGCGCCCCCAAACCCTAACCCTAGCCACCCGCCGCCCGCGCCGCCGCCGCCGCCCGCCGCCCGACGCCGCCGCCTCGCCGGAGCCGCCGCCCGCCGCCGTCGTCGACCCACCGCCCGAGGTGCCTCGTTTTCTGCGCTGCCGTTTTTTTGAAAACCGTTCGGTTTTTCCGTCGGTTTTTTTAGATTCCATTTTTTTCGTTAGATCAGTTTTCTTCCGGTTTGGATTAATTAGCGAGCGTTCACTCGTTCGTTCGTTTTAACGAACGCGTTCATCGTTTAGATCCAGATAACGAACGTTCGTTCGTTAATCTGTTTGTCGTTTTTCTTTTTCTCGGATTTATTCCGCGATTTTTCTGATCGTGATTTCTGATCCAATTTTTGTTTTAGTATAACTTTTCGCTCGTTTATCGGAATCAGGCGATTCAAGCGCCTAGAGTTTCGTCTCGACACCCTCTTTTCAAATAATCTACTCAAACCGGTTTTTGCTTCTATAAAATTTGACTTAGGTCCAGATTAGTAATCAAAGCTTGTTTCTTTCGCCGTTTGAGTTTTGTTTCTTTGTTCGATTTGATTCTTTTTGCAAACCGGAGTTCTTAAGTTGAACTTTCTGGTTAGACCTCTTATTTGAGTTTTACCCGTGCATTAGATGAGTACTTATTGTATGCTTTCTTGTTTGTTTGCTTGCATTAGAGTACCCGGACTGCGCCGCTTGCTACTTCGAATCCCTAGGTTACGCGGATCATCAGCAAGACAAGTAACACTTTGATCATACCTCTTTACTACCCAGTTTTTATGCATTAGATCAATCCTCAAACATTGCATGATTAGGATCTAATTAAATTGTGGGTTTTGGGAAGGAGATTGAGGTAGTACCTATTACCGTTTTATTATCAAACCCTTGGGAGTTACTTCTACGTTGCTTATTATGCCATGCTACGCTAGTAGACGTGGATTGGGTGAGTGAATTTCCATGACAGATGTGAGATTGTTAATCAATGGTTTATTTAAGGTGGCAACATTAATACACATCTGGGTGGATTGAGGTACCTGGTTATTCTAGGATTGCCTGTCTAGGCACCTGGGTAGACCAGGATTGCCTGTTTTTTTATGGACCGCCACCCAGGCTCAAAGGGATCATAAGATTATTCATGGTAGAAACTTCCGTGTGCAGCCACATGCTATTATGGGCTCTAGCATAGTTGACTAAGTCGTGCGAACTCTTACAGTGGTAGACTAGCAGATGTAGGGGAAAGTAGGTGTACCGGTCTACCCATCGTAAGGTGCTAGCGCTTCTGAAAGACTATGTCTCGGTCATTCGTTTCTCAAACACCATGTAGTGCGAGAAAACCAACGGAGGAGATCGAGTCATGTGGGGAAAAGTGCGCAACCTCTGCAGAGTGTATAAACTAATCATGATTAGCCGTGTCCCCGGTTATGGACATCTTGAGTATCTAGTACCTGGATTATCGTGTGAATCTCATCATGTTACTTTAATTAATATTGTTGGGTTTGTTTAATGATGATGCTTAATTGGGATTAAGGATGCTGTCAACCATTCTTAATGTTTAACAACCACCATGATAGTTTATTCCTTTGTAGTAGGGAAAAATTGGCTTTACGCAAAAACTGTAACCATAGAGCTATCCACCAAGCCATATATGCATGTAGTATAGCTTTACTCTTTCATCATTCTCTATGTGTTACTTTGCCAGCATATTCCATGTGCTGACCCGTTTTCGGGCTACAACGTTCATGTTGCAGACTTTTCAGACGATGAGTAAGATGCTTTAGGATCGTGGTTTTATACTCAGTGATGCCGTTGGAGTTGATGGACTCACTTATCTTCCAAGCCTTCCGCTGTTATCATTATTAGATGACCTTAAGCCATATTTATTGTAATAAGTTTCTCTTTGGAGACCTTCGATGTAATAAGTGTGTGATTGCTACTCTGTTATAAATCTTTTAAGTACTGTGCGTGTCAGCATTACTGATTCAGGGATGACACTGATGCACAGAGATCGGACTGTTTGAGGTCTGGTCGCTATATTCAGAGAGGGTAATGAAATCTAACTTGTGCTCTATAGAAGCATCCGCCAGAAATCTTCGTTTAGCCAAGTCAGCCAGACCTCTGCTATTCCAAAATATTCCCTTCATATTTCATCATGAAATTTGTTTAGTAGTCAGGATTCTAACGCTTCTGCGCACAGCCGAGGCCGGATATATCTTCCAGTTTCATTTGCGCTTAGGCTTGTTTTGCTTATCAACTCGGTCCATACAACCGAGCTCAGTGAGCCTACATGCCTCTGAATCTGATGAAATAAATAAATATATCAGATTAGATGGCCATCACCATCGACTTAAATATAGAACAATCGAATTAGATGTATACACTCATATTGACAACGTGTATAGTTGCCTTTGCTGTACACGTAAGGCTTGGAAAGTCAAAGTTTGATGTCCAACAAAAAGATGATAAACAACATTAAGCGCTTGGTTTATGTTGATGTCCAATCCATACACACGCAGTATCTAAGAAATTTTGTGTAGCTTTATAATTTTCTTAGAGCTAGCGCACCGGGGTAACAGTGATATATTTTGGACAGTTGCTCCCTTGATCTGTTCTAGTGAAGCTTAATTAGAGGGCCGTGTTTGGTAGGTATAGAAGTATCATTTCTGTCGTGTTGCTGTTAACAGTTTTGCTCGTCGGTGCTTGCCGCTGCCTGACATTTGTTGACAGTTTTGACTCTTGACTCTTGGCCTGTTGGATAGGATAGAGACATGCATTACATGCATGATGCATGTCAAGTTCGATTCAAGGACTAGCTAACGGATGACCAACTTTTGGTGTTGTTTCTTTTATCTGTTCTTTTAGGGTAGTTTAGACTGTTTTGTTTGCTACTAGCACTCTAGCAGTAATGGAACCATTAATTTGGTCGTGTTGCTGTTGAAGGTTTTGCTGGCCGATGCTGCAACTGCCCGACATTTGTTGCGAGCAGATCGACCGGATGATTATCTAAAGAAACTCTTAGTCCTGACTCTTGACTCTTGACAAATCGGACAAAAGAGCAAGCCGCCGAGCACATCTTGTTCAAGGCCATGAAAGACGAGACCAAGCTTTGGGTCTCATCGGGTGCAAAAAAATTAGGAACCATTATACCTGCAGAGTAGTTCCTTGCTTTCTATGGGTGGGCCTCACGGCCTTTGTAATACAAACTCTATTCATTACTTAATTATTAATACTGTAGATGAGGCAGAGCTTTTGCCTTCATTTAAAAGAAACGGATACATCCAATGCTTCAGGACATGAAGAAAATCTAGATTTAGCAAAAGGATTCTCAAACTCATATGTCGGAAAGGAGGAACCCCGATAGATACAAACTACCATTTTTAAAACTCATATAGGTGGACAAACTTGTTTTACATCACTAGTATATCACAGGCTCTCCATCTAGTCATTCATCTTGGTCGTGGAATACGTGTACGTATGCTCACTCGCTAACTAGTACAGTATATTAGACAAGCTTATATAGTGAGTAAGCTGAGGCAGATAGCTAGGTAGCAAAAGTGTACAATGGCTTTAGATCAGCTCAAGCAGCTTGTACCATGCCTTCTCCTCCTGTCGATTATGTCGTCCTTGTCCCAAGCGAAGGCACAACAGTGCAACCGCCCCGGTTCAGATGAGAACCGAAAGGGCAACTACTCCATGGACGACACCAACTTCCGATTCCATACGATCGGCAAAGATTCCGGGTTCCTACGGACGATGGTTGGCCTGGACTTGCTCCGCAACCTGTCCGACGCCGACGTGAACAACACCGGTGTGTTTTCCATCTTCGACCTCTGGATAACTCTCTGGCAAGTTGGCCAGGAGCAGCTGAGCATCGACGAGGCGTCGTTCAGCATCACCATGGTCTATCAGCCGCTGATGGACCAGAGCCGTAGTGGCCTCACCTTCCTGATCCTCTCTTACAGATTGCTAACAAGTCTCGAAGCGTATGTGGGGGCAAATAGCTCCTTAGCGAAGCAACTGGTGGCCATAGATATCTCCAACCCCACAACCCGAAGCGCCTCCGTCTCCGGCAGCTCCTTCTCTGTCCGGATCGGTGCACTGGCTAACCTCACCACCTCGGGCACGAGGTACAACAATAGCACCATGGCTGTCGTCATCAACATTGATCCGGTGGCAGCTGCCATCTCTAACTATTCAGTGTGGATCGACTACGACCGTGTGGGGCATAGCCTGTCGGTCTACGTGGACGTTGAAGGTAGGCTCAAGCCTGGTAACGCCATAGCCGAGGTGAACCTTAGGATCAGCAGCATCGATTTCCCATACGTCCGTTTCGGCCTCCTCTCCACGACCGCGCAGCTGCTTCGTGCCGGAGCCATAAAATGCAGTGCAATAGTCGAGGGCTTACCTCGCTCCTACGAGGAGGACAAAGCAGGTGGATTACTGTCGAGGAAGGAAACCATCATAACCTCCATCCTCGGGTCCATAGCCGGCACCGCCGGTATGGTTGCCGCCGTGGCGTGCTACTTCGGCTCTAGGTACCGGCGGTGGCACAAGGAGCTAGACAAGCTCGCCAGGTCTATGGAGCGCCTCCCAGCGGTCCCAAAGAAGGTCGACTTCGCTGACATCTACAAGGCCACCCGCAACTTCCACGAGGACATGAAGCTTGGTGGAGGTGGGTTCGGTACAGTGTATAGGTGCACGCTCCCTGCTGCCGCTTCTAAGACGGGGCAACCAATGGATGTGGCCATCAAGAGGTTCACCCGTGACGTGCAGGACCGCCGCTACGACGACTTCCTCGCCGAGGTTAGCATCATCAGCCGGTTGCGCCACAAGAACATCGTCCCCCTCATCGGTGAGCATCGTCTAACTACTACTACTACGGTACTACCTACGATCCATTATAAGTGTCGCTGTTTTAAATTAACTCCAGTTCAAAACTGCAACACTTATTCTGGATCGAAGGAGTAGTATTTAGTCTAAGTTATGTCACTTTAGCCCCTCGCTACTCCCAAATTTTATAATTTGTAGGGGCCTTTATTTTTACTTGGACTTAAGATTCTGTATGACTCTCCGCTTAAATATTTATCGGTAATGATAACTCCCGAATGTTCGGGAGTTAAGCATGGCAACCCGAACGGGTTTAGATGGCAAGTTTAGTTTGCGTGAGATTAGGAAAACATGGCAATTTTCTGACAAAAAAACGAAAAAGGACGAAGTTGCCATCCCCTATGAACTAAAGTTGCCATCTAAAATGAATTAAAGTTGCCATGTAAAAATATTCGGGATGAAATGCTCAAAATCCGAATGTTCGGGAGTTATTGGATTCCATATTTATTAGGAGGAATGATTAGTATCTTTGTTACTCCCAATGTTCGATTCATTATTGAAATCATACAAAATTGTAATTCTTTATTACTCATTCATTATTTGTTGGTTTAACCTTCGTTACATATCCATTCTAGGCTCGTAGCGATGCACTCATAGAACTACAGATGTCGAAGAATGGTTTTCCTAACTATATGCGCTTAATCATTTTCCAGGCTGGTCTTATAACAAAGGAGTGCCGCTGCTTGTGTTCGAGTTCATGACCAATGGCAGTTTAGACCAACATCTCTTCCATGGAGGCGGTAGTGACACAAGACAGCACCACACCAACAATGCCATCAGGCAATGGGCAAAACGTTACGAGATTCTCAAGGGCATAGTCACCGCCTTGCACTATGTCCACCACGAGTACGAGCCTCTGGTGCTGCACCGTGACATCAAGGCAAGCAACATAATGTTGGACTCGAGCTTCCGCGCTCGCCTCGGCGACTTTGGCTTGGCTTCGACCGTCGCCGTTGATAGGAACTCCGTCACTGGCATGGGTGGCACCTGGGGCTACATCGCACCAGTGTATCCAGTTTGCCGCAAGGCAACACGACAAACGGACATCTATGCACTCGGTGTGCTCATCCTCGAGGTTGTCACAGGACAACGGGCGCTCGTTGATCATCAGGTGGTGGATGACGATGACATCCACATCACGGATAGGGTGTGGCGTCTGCACCGTGAGGGGAGGTTACTGGAGTGCATGGATGCCATGTTGATCAACGATTCTTCCCTTGATGATGAGGAGCAGCTAGACACTATCGGCGATGTGGAATGCATGCTGCTCTTGGGCCTAGCGTGTAGCAACCCGAATCCATCAGACCGGCCCACCATGCCTGAAGTGGTGCGTGTCATCGCCAACTCAAGTCCGCCGCCACATGTTCCTCCTCAGAAGCCAATATTTGTGTGGCCACCGCAGGAAGAGGGGCGTTCAGGGGCCTCCGATGATGATAGCACGGGTACATCGATGATGAATAATCTCGACAAGAGTATCGTAAGCACCACCTGACCACTAGAGAACATGCCTCATTTCAACTCCAACACTCTGTGTACGTCACGGCAAGCAATTCCTCTGGTCCATGAGGAAATGCTAAGGAGCATATATAGTGAAAATGAAAATTCACTTGTTTCATTTAATGTTGATGTGATTTTGCCCAATTTAAGAAGCTTGAGTATTTTTTATGTATAAGTTAATGTCATGAGTCATATGTATGAAATAAATAAATATATACTGTATATCAGATTTTGGCCATCACCATCGACTTAAATATAGAACAATCGAATCAGATATAGGCACTCATATTGACAACGTGTATAGTTGCCTTTGCTGTACAAGGCATGGAAAGTCTAAGATTGATGTCCAACAAACTATGATAAGC
>NC_041389.1:682185749-682204327 GCF_002162155.2 Triticum dicoccoides | reverse complement strand
AGACCTCTGGACGGGGCGCGGATTCTCTACCTTGCTATGGTGAAGGCACCGGTGACTTTGCCACAGGATCAAGAATGGAAGGCTGAGATCGCTGCAAGTACTGTCCCAAATACTGTTCACATGAAATTACTGTTTGTTCGTACTGTTGAAAGTACTGTTTGGATCCCTTGTAGCATCCAATCTGGGACATTGGTTTCCAATCCGACGGGTGAAACTGATCAAAGCTAGAGGTTACTGTTTACCTCTGCCTTTGCCACAGCAAGGCAAAGAATCCACATCCCTCTGGATGACACCATGGCAATCCCTAAACAGCGCCTGTAGCACCCCTTATAGCATCTCTAGCAGACCCCGTATTATGCCGACCCTGTTTTACGGGTCGGCTACGCGGGGTCTGCTCGACCGCAGCCCGCATCGACCCGCAAACCGAAAACCCCCGATAAGCGAATTTGACAGCGATTCCGACAATTGAGTTCAAATTCGAACAACTAAACATAGTTCGCACGCAAATAAAATCATTGTTTTGTATGACAAACACGAAAGGACTTCATGCAAAAGCAACGACCACGTCCGTCGTCATCTTGGTCGCTTTTCACCCGTTGCCATGATCTTCACTCCGCACCACCTCCATCGATGCCATCGCCCGCCCCCGAATCCATCGACGACACTTGTTCCAACTCCGACACCGAAAGTATCGCCGAGCGCACTGAATGCATCAGCGGCACTGGATCCAAATCCCGATGAGAAAGCATTGCCGGCACTGAAGCACGCACCGACCGACGCTAGAATCCTCCTCTTCAAGATGTCTCTCCTTGCCATATCATGTCATTCTTCGGTGATGTCGTCCATGTCATCGCGGTTCATTGCCATGATCCTATTCTCTTCGGCAAGAAGCTTGGACATGGCTTTGTTCTCACCGGCACGTGCTCTTCTCTCCTCAATGGCCGCCTTGTGCAACCACTAGTAGAAAACATGGCATCAGTCCTGGTTTCAGAGGGCCTTTAGTCCCGGTTCTGGAACCGGGACAAAATGATCGTGACTAATGCCCATTACTTTTAGTCTCGGTTGGCTTATGAAACAGGACTAAAGGAGCTCCACGTGGCCGCTGTGGGGCGCCCAGGCAAGGGGACCTTTAGTCCCGGTTGGTGTACCAACTGGGACTAAAAGGCAGCCATGCATCATCAGCTCCCGGGCGCTGGGGTTTTTGTTTTTTTAAGGGGGGGTTTAGGGGTTTAGGAGGGTTTAGGGGTTTCATATTGTGTTAGCTAGCTACTACATATAGAGAGAAGTGACCTCTCTTTCTCCGTGCTTGGTCGATGCTAGCAAGTACATATAGAGAGAACTCAACGCTAGCTAGTAAGCAAATGAAGGAACCATTAGTTACACAACATCGTCATGAACATATATAGAGAGAAGTGACCTCTCTTTCTCTGTGCTTGGTCAAACAACAAGTTTTCGTATATCTATCTGACACTAGTACATATATACAATATAACATCTCTTACGATCCCTAACATCATCTACCTAAAATCCATTTGCAAATCTGTATGGTATTCTTCGTTTTCAGGTATGACGTGGTCAACAAAGAATCCCGCCAATTCCTCTTGCATTGCTCATATGCGATCATGTGGTAGGAGTTCATCCCGCATCTGCCAGATCTAATTTAAAGAAGGGGGTCAATACATATATATGAATGAAACTCAACACAAGTGATGGTAATAAAAAAGAATTATGAATATTGTTTACGTACTTCAAATTGTTTTGAAGTTATGCCCCGCTCAAGGGTCAAGTTGTGAATGAACTCGCAAACGTAGTATCCACATAAATTGTTTTCGGGTGCCTGCCACAAGTACTTTACGAGAATAGAGTTCAATCAAACTGATAATCAAGCATGATAACGATATTGATGAAACTAGAATCAATGAGAGATGCACGAAACTAGCTAGTACTACTTACTTTGGGGTGTGTAAATCGCAGCTCCTTCTTCAGACCCGGGACCATTCCAGTGAACTTTTTCCAAACCCTGCCCGGCAAAGAAAATGATTGCTTGATATCAGGAAATGAACAAAAGTTGCTGATATGGTGCGATAATGATTGAACTTACCTCTAGATCATTTCACTCATGTCCGCCCACTCCTTTTCCTCTTTATGTCCCTAGTCTAAGATAGTTACTACTGCCCCGTCAAGCTTAATGGATAGCAGAATAAAGTGGAATCTGCGCAAGCATAACTCATCAACTAAACTTAACCTCGAGTAAGCAAAACCGAATATGCACAAGACAGTTACACTCACTTGAAGTTGTAAGGAAAGAGTATTTCCCTTTTGTTTTGATGTCGAAGGAACGCTTTTAGCAAGTTATCCTCAGTGTCGGTGGCTCTATTTTGTACCGCCCATTCATTTACGGTATTTGGGCTAATGAACTCAATGTCATAGATTTGTCCTCTTTTGCATTCGACGATCTTCAATCTGCATAATATAGTGAGGATAATTATATATACATGCAATGAACTAGCTGAACTAGAGACTTAATTACAGAAATAATACTTACAGATAGTAGCAAGTCATGAGGTGTTTGTCAATGGCCTCTTGATTAAATAACTGAAATAATATAATTCCACAAATTCAACAGGCATCAGGTCGACTCCAATGAAGTCATGCTCATCTTTAATTCCCAGCATCATATTGTCAGTCCCAGACTTGCTACAGGTTTCCAACAAGTACCAGTCATGCAATCTTTGCATCTCGTATCTAAAGACCTCTACTATCTCAGCCATTTCAAACTGTACATCATCGCCCACGTAATTACAAAGAGAGGTACCGGGCGCTAGCCCTGGATGATTAGCGATATCGCTAGACACCTTGAGTGGGGCGCACGATTGCTTCTCCTGTTCGCCGAGCTGGGGAATTGTTTTCCCACTTCGTCTTGCAGCACTGGTAGTACTTCCCGATCGCCTCGGTTCATCATATGTCTTTGCAATAGAGCGATCATAGTGTGATTGCGGTGGAGGCGGTGGTGGACGCTTAAGGGCATCCAGAGTGCGCTTCGCTTTCATCGGATCTATTGTTTCCTTCGGAGGTGGACGTTTCTATTCAAAATGGGCATGCACTTCGGCATCCACGATGTCCTTGGTTTCCTCGTCAGCCCTCTCGTATGGTAACTTTGGAGGAGCCATGAGGCTTGGACCAGCTTTGAATTTCTTCCCGCCTGTTATATTGCTAGCCGCCAGAGCGGCGGCGGCTCTCTTCTGCCGTTGCTGAGGCGGCAAAGTCCGCTGACGCGCCGGAGGAGGCGGAGTCCGCTGACGCACCGGAGGAGGCGGAGTCCGCTGACGCGCCGGAGACAGCTGAGGTGAAAGAGGACTCTGCTGAGGGGGCCTCCTCCACCGGAGACGGCAACTGAGGCGGCGGAAACAGCTCACGCGCCGGAGATGACTCAGACAGCTGAGACGGCTGAGCTGGACTGTGAGGAGTCTGCTGAGGGGCCTCCTCCGGCTGAGTCTGCTAAGGCGGCATCCAGTTTGTAAGCTTGATGTTCTCCTTTCTTCATAGACAGGTACTCCTTAAGACATTTTCCAGAAGAATCTCCCCTTCACCTATAGGGTACTCAAGCTCCAGCGCCTCAAATCCCTCCATTATTTCATCCACCCGACAATAGCAAAGCCATGTGAAATCGGACGACAATGGAATGTTCCCTCAACTCGAGGAGATAAGACAGAGCCGACCGCCACCTTCAAGGTCAGGTTATGGCATTTCGCCATTAGCACACAATGTTTATTCTCCGTGATACTATCCACGGGGTACCGAGGAGCCGTGATATTAGGCTGAACGAGCTCCATGGAAGCCACGTTGCTTCTCTGCTAAGATGGTGGGGTAGCTTCAGGGGCAGTGTCGAATGAAGGATCTTCGTGCCACTGAGATGGTTGGCCGGTAGCTCGCTGGCTCTCAAGTTCCTCTAGTTTCGCATTATGCATGTGAGGTTCGATCCAAGGACTAACAGATGGCCAACTTAAACCACGCCTTTGCCAGCCAGTTCTTCATGTCCAATACAATATATGCTTAAAGGTGAGTACAGATGTCGATAAGAGGCTTGCTGAATAGAGTATGAACATGTAAATTCAATCAAAGTAGTCGTACTATGAAGACCAGGAATACCGGATATTTGACTGAACGCTAATGATTTTGCTATGCAGGCCGGCCGCTTGTTCCACATACGTACGCAGGTAACGCAGCTAACTCTGCCCGGCCAGCCAATCACACATGGTGGGGCCAAAGACTCCAGCAAATTGTTCCCCAGTGGGAGGCTCTAGTATGCCGACAAATGGTGAGGGCAGATTGTTCCCCGGTCTCATAGTTTTCTCAATGTTTCTTGTACATACAACATTGTTTCATCCTCCTATTTAACATCTTTTTCAAAGAAAAAAAACTCCTATTTAGCTTTGGGAAAGCTATGGAGACCTACAAAAATCAACACAACATGGCGTTATATCAGCTCAAGCAGCAGTTTGTCCCGTGTCTCCTTCTCCTGTCGATCAACGCCTTCTTCTCTCACGCGACGCCGGGCTATGGAAGTGCCTCGAAGACTCCAACCTAGATCGGAGGAGCAACCAGACCTCTGAACGACACCATGTCCCACTTTTTTTCAGAAGAGTCACACATGTCATCTGATTGACAAAGACACCAGAGGTCGGTGCGGATGTTGCCTGACCTTGACTACACCTGTAACAAACGGCGTGTGTGGAACAAACGGCCGGCCAGCTTACTCTGTTTACTTGACAATTTTATTATTAAGAGCATGAAGATTTCATTTTTAATAACATGGCAATTTATTACTAAGAGCATGGCAGTTTTTTTATTCTTATCATGAAAATTTCCTCCATTTTTTAAAATGAAAATATAAAGCATGGCAAATTCCTTGTATGTCTTTTTAGATCAACCAGCAAATATGCCCGTGCGTTGCAACGGAATATAAAAAACAAATTGCGCAAGACAAACAAGTATGACTCAATACCCTTACATAGGAGCGTCCTCAATTTTAACACGGTGGCTCACCATGTTGCCACTTATTTTTCTTCCCACCCTCGGTGATGATGGTCGCGATGTCCACGTGATCACAACGCATTCGATGTGGTAAATCCCAAGGCTATGAGCTTGCCACTGCACGCCACACTTGCCATTATGTTGCACAAGTCGATGCCGCCACCACAGGTGCCTCCTTAGAAGCCAAGATTTGTGTGGCCACCGTAGGAAGAGGGGTGTTCAGTGGCCTCTGATGATGATAACTGTTGGAAATATGCCCTAGAGGCAATAATAAAAGTATTATTATTATATTTCCTTGTTCATGATAATTGTCTTTTATTCATGCTATAACTGTATTATCCGGAAATCGTAATACACGTGTGAATACATAGACCACAATATGTCCCTAGTGAGCCTCTAGTTGACTAGCTCGTTGTGATCAACAGATAGTCATGGTTTCCTGGCTATGGACATTGGATGTCGTTGATAACGGGATCACATCATTAGGAGAATGATGTGATGGACAAGACCCAATCCTAAGCATAGCACAAAGATCGTGTAGTTCGTTTGCTAGAGCTTTGCCAATGTCAAGTATCTCTTCCTTTGACCATGAGATCGTGTAACTCCTGGATACCGTAGGAGTGCTTTGGGTGTATCAAACGTCACAACGTAACTGGGTGACTATAAAGGTGCACTACAGGTATCTCCGAAAGTATCTATTGTTTTATGCGGATCGAGACTGGGATTTGTCACTCCGTGTAAACGGAGAGGTTTCTCTGGGCCCACTCGGTAGGACATCATCATATGCGCAATGTGACCAAGGAGTTGATCACGGGATGATGTGTTATGGAACGAGTAAAGTGACTTGCCGGTAACGAGATTGAACAAGGTATTGGATACCGACGATCGAATCTCGGGCAAGTAAAATACCGCTAGACAAAGGGAATTGAATACGGGATCGATTGAGTCCTTGACATCGTGGTTCATCCGATGAGATCATCGTGGAACATGTGGGAGCCAACATGGGTATCCAGATCCCGCTGTTGGTTATTGACCGGAGAACGTCTCGGTCATGTCTACATGTCTCCCGAACCCGTAGGGTCTACACACTTAAGGTTCGATGACGCTAGGGTTATAAAGGAAGCTTGTATGTGGTTACCGAATGTTGTTCGGAGTCCCGGATGAGATCCCGGACGTCACGAGGAGTTCCGGAATGGTCCGGAGGTAAAGATTTATATATAGGAAGTCCTGTTTCGGCCATCGGGACAAGTTTCGGGGTCATCGGTATTGTACCGGGACCACCGGAAGGGTCCCGGGGGCCCACCGGGTGGGGCCACCTGCCCCGGGGGGGCCACATGGGCTGTAGGGGGTGCGCCTTGGCCTACATGGGCCAAGGGCACCAGCCCCAAGAGGCCCATGCGCCTAGGGAACCCTAGAGGGAAGAGTCCTCAAGGGGGAAGGCACCTCCGAGGTGCCTTGGGGAGGATGGACTCCTCCCCCCCCTCTTGGCCGCACCCCTTTCTTGGAGTAGGGGGCAAGGCTGCGCCTCCCCCCTCTCCCCTGCCCCTATATATAGTGGAGGGGAGGGAGGGCATCCACACCGGAGCCCTTGGCGCCTCCCTCCCTCCCGTGACACCTCCTCCTCTCCCGTAGGTGCTTGGCGAAGCCCTGCAGGATTGCCACGCTCCTCCATCACCACCACGCCGTTGTGCTGCTGCTGGATGGAGTCTTCCTCAACCTCTCCCTCTCTCCTTGCTGGATCAAGCCGTGGGAGACATCATCGAGCTGTACGTGTGTTGAACGTGGAGGTGCCGTCCGTTCGGCATTTGATCATCGGTGATCTGAATCACGACGAGTACGACTCCATCAACCCCGTTCACTTGAACGCTTCCGCTTAGCGATCTACAAGGGTATGTAGATGCACTCTCCTTCTACTCGTTGCTGGTCTCTCCATAGATAGATCTTGGTGACGCGTAGGAAAATTTTGAATTTCTGCTACGTTCCCCAACAGTGGTATCAGAGCTAGGTCTATTGCGTAGATTCTTTGCACGAGTAGAACACAAAGTAGTTGTGGGCGTTGATGTTGTTCAATATGCTTACTGTTACTAGTCCAATCTTGTTTCGGCGGTATTGTGGGATGAAGCGGCCCGGACCGACCTTACACGTACTCTTACGTGAGACAGGTTCCACCGATTGACATGCACTTGGTGCATAAGGTGGCTAGCGGGTGCCAGTCTCTCCCACTTTAGTCGGAACGGATTCGATGAAAAGGTTCCTTATGAAGGGTAAATAGCAATTGGCATATCACGTTGTGGTCTTGCGTAGGTAAGAAACGTTCTTGCTAGAAACCCATAGCAGCCACGTAAAACATGCAACAACAATTAGAGGACGTCTAACTTGTTTTTGCAGGGTATGCTATGTGATGTGATATGGCCAAAAGGATGTGATGAATGATATATGTGATGTATGAGATTGATCATGTTCTTGTAATAGGATTCACGACTTGCAAGTCGATGAGTATGACAACCGGCAGGAGCCATAGGAGTTGTCTTTATTTTTTGTATGACCTGCGTGTCATTGAAGAACGCCATGTAAACTACTTTACTTTATTGCTAAACGCGTTAGTCATAGAAGTAGAAGTAGTCGTTGGCGTGACAACTTCATGAAGACACGATGATGGAGATCATGATGATGGAGATCATGGTGTCATGCCGGTGACAAGATGATCATGGAGCCCCGAAGATGGAGATCAATGGAGCTATATGATATTGGCCATATCATGTCACTACTCTATTTTTGATTGCATGTGATGTTTATCATGTTTATGCATCTTGTTTGCTTAGAACGACGGTAGTAAATAAGATGATCCCTTACAAAATTTCAAGAAGTGTTCTCCCCTAACTGTGCACCGTTGCTACAGTTCGTCGCTTCTAAGCACCACGTGATGATCGGGTGTGATGGATTCTTACGTTCACATACAACGGGTGTAAGACAGTTTTACACAGCGAAAACACTTAGGGTTAACTTGACAAGCCTAGCATGTGCAGACATGGCCTCGGAACACGGAGACCGAAAGGTCGAGCATGAGTCGTATAGTAGATACGATCAACATGAAGATGTTCACCGACGTTAACTAGTCCGTCTCACGTGATGATCGGACACGGCCTAGTTGACTCGGATCATGTAATCACTTAGATGACTAGAGGGATGTCTATCTGAGTGGGAGTTCATAAGATGAACTTAATTATCTTGAACATAGTCAAAAGACCTTTTGCAAATTATGTCGTAGCTCGCGCTTTAATTCCACTGTTTAGATATGTTCCTAGAGAAAATATAGTTGAAAGTTGAAAGTAGCGATTATGCGGACAGTAGATAGCTTATGTCCTTAATGCACTGCTCAGTGTGTTGAACCTCGAACGTTGTCTGTGGATGTTGCGAACATCTGACATACACGTTTTGATAACTACGTGATAGTTCAGTTAAACGGTTTAGAATTGAGGCACCAAAGATGTTTTTGAAACATCGCGAAACATATGAGATGTTTTGAGGGCTGAAATTGGGATTTCAGGCTCGTGCCCATGTCAAGAGGTATAAGACCTCCGACGATTTTCTTAGCTTGCAAACTAAGGGAGAAAAGCTCAATCGTTGAGCTTGTGCTCAAATTGTCTGAGTGCAACAATCACTTGAATCGAGTGGGAGTTGATCTTCCAGATGAGATAGTGACGTTTCCCCAAAAGTCATTGCCACCAAGCTGCTAGAGCTTCGTGATGAACTATAACATATCAAGGATAGAGATGATGATCCTTGAGGTATTCGTGTTGTTTGACACCGCGAAAGTAGAAATCAAGAAGGAGCATCAATCGTTGATGGTCAGTGAGACCACTAGTTTCAAGAAGGGCAAGGGCAAGAAGGGATACTTCATGAAACGGCAATTCAGCTGCTGCTCTAGTGAAGAAACCCAAGGTTGAACCCAAACCCGAGACTGAGTGCTTCTGTAATAAGGGGAACAGCCACTGGAGCAGAATTACCCTAGATACTTGGTAGATGAGAAGGCTGGCAAGGTCGATAGAAGTATATTGGATATACATTATGTTAATGTGTACTTTACTAAGTACTCCTAGTAGCACCAGGGTATAAGATACCGGTTCGGTTGCTAAGTGTTAGTAACTTGAAATAAAAGGCTACGGAATAAACGGAGACTAGCTAAAGGAGAGCTGACGATATGTGTTGGAAGTGTTTCCAAGTTTGATATAATCAAGCATCGCACGCTCCCTCTACCATCAAGATTAGTATTAAACCTGAATAAGTGCTCTTGCACCTATAGGAATGGTTTATTGAATCTCGATCGTAGTGATACACATTTTCATGCCAAAAGATATAAGATAGTAATGATAGTACCACTTACTTGTGGCACTGCCATGTAAGTCATAATGGTATAAAACGCATGAAGAAGCTCCATGTTGATGGATCTTTGGACTCACTCGTTTTTGAAAAGTTTGAGACATGCGAACCATGTCTATTGGTGTATATGCATGAAGAAACTCCATGCAAATGGACCGTTCGGACTCACTTGATTTTGAATCACTTGAGATGTGCAAATCATACCACATAGGCAAGATGACTGAAAAGCCTCGGTTTCAATAAGATGGAACAAGATAGCAACTTGTTGGAAGTAACGCATTTTGATGTGTGCAGTCCAATAAGTGCTGAGGCATGCAGTGAATATCGTTATGTTCTTACTTCACAGATGATTCGAGTAGATGTTGAGAATATTTACTTGATGAAACACAAGTCTGAATTATTGAATGGTTCAAGTAATTTCAGAATGAAGTAGCAGATCATTGTGACAAGAGGATAAAATGTCTATGATATGATCATAGAGATGGATATCTGAGTTACGAGTTTTGGCACACAATTAAGACATTGTGGAAATTGTTTCGCAATTAATACCGCCTGGAACACCATAATGTGATGGTGTGTCCGAACATCATAGTTGCACCCTATTGGATATGGTGCGTACCATGATGTCTCTTATCGAATTACCACTATCGTCCATGGGTTAGGCATTAGAGATAACCACATTCACTTTAAATAGGGAACCACGTAATTCCGATGAGATGACACCGTATGAATTACGGTTTAGAGAAACCTAAGTTGTCGTTTCTTAAAAGTTTGGGGCTGCGACGCTTATATGAAAAAGTTTCAGGTTGATAAGCTCGAACCCAAAGCGGATAAAATGCATCTTCATAGGAAACCCAAACAGTTGGGTATACCTCCAAATTCAGATCCGAAAGCAATATGAATTGTTTCTAGAATCGGGTCCTTTCTCGAGGAAAGGTTTCTCTCGAAAAAGTTGAGTGGGAGGATGGTGGAGACTTGATGAGGTTATTGAACCATCACTTCAACCAGTGTGTAGCAGGGCACAGGAAGTTGTTCCCGTGGCACCTACACCAATTGAAGTGGAAGCTTATGATATTGATCATGAAGTTTCGGATCAAATCACTGCCGTACCTCGTAGGGTGACAAGGATACGTACTACTTCAGAGTGGTACGGTAATCCTGTCTTGGAAGTCATGTTGCTAGACAACAATGAACCTACGAGCTATGGAGAAGCGATGGTGGGCCCGGATTCCGATAAATGGCTTGAGGCCATAAAATCCGAGAGAGGATCCATGTATGAAAACAAAGTGTAGACTTTGGCAGAACGGCTCGATGGTCGTAAGGCTAATGAGTACAGATGGATTTCAAAAGGAAGACGGACAATGATGGTAAATGTCACCATTAAGAAAGCTTGACTTGTCGTTAAGATGTTTTCCGACAAGTTCAAGGAGTTGACTACGATGAGATTTTCTCACTCGTAGCGATGCTAAGAGTCTGTTGGAATTATATTAGCGATTACTGCATTATTTATGAAATCTTGCAGATAGGATGTCAAAACATTGTTTCCTCGACGATTTTAATGAGGAAAGGTTGTATGTGATACAACCGGAAGGTTTTGTCAATCCCGAAAGATGCTAATAAGTATGCAAAGCTCCAGCAATCCTTCTAAGGACTGGAGTGAGCATCTCGGAGTTGGAATGTATGCTTTAATGATGATCAAAAATTTTGGGTTTGTACAAAGTTTATGAGAAACTTGTATTTCCAAAGAAGTGAGTGGGAGCACTATAGAATTTCTGATGAGTATATGTTGTTGACATATTGTTGATCAGAAATGACGTAGGATTTCTGGAAAGCATATATGGTTATTTTGAAAGTGTTTTTCAATGGAAAGCCTGGATTAAGCTACTTGAACATTGAGCATCAAGATCTATAAGGATAGATCAAAACGCTTAATGGTACTTTCAAATGAGCACATACCTTGACATGATCTTGAAGGTATTCAAGATGGATCAGTCAAAGAAGAAGTTCTTGCCTGAATTGTAAGGTACGAAGTTAAGACTTAAAGCTCGACCACGGCAGAATAGAGAGAAAGGACGAAGGTCGTCCCCTATGCTTAAGACGTAGGCTCTTCAGTATGCTATGCTGTGTACCGCACCTGAAGTGTGCCTTGCCATGAGTCAGTCAAGGGGTACAAGAGTGATCCAAGAATGGCTCACAGGACAGCGGTCAAAGTTATCCTTAGTAACTAGTGGACTAAGGAATTTTCTCGATTATGGAGGTGGTAAAAGAGTTCGTCGTAAAGGTTACGACGATGCAAGCTTGACACCTATCCGGATAGCTCTGAGTAGAGAGACCGGATACATATAATGGAGCAATAATTTAGAATAGCTCCAAGTAGAACAGTTGTTTGGAATAGCTCCAAATAGAGCGTGGTAGCTGCATCTAGGAGATGACATAGAGATTTGTAAAGCACACACACGGATCTGAAAGGTTCAGACCCGTTGACTAAAACCTCTCTCACAAGCAACATGATCAAACATAAAACTCATTGAGTGTTAATCACATAGTGATGTGAACTAGACTACTGACTCTAGTAAACTCTTGGGTATTAGTCACATGGCGATGTGACCTGTGAGTGTTAATCACATGGCGATGTGAACTAGATTATTGACTCTAGTGCAAGTGGGAGACTGTTGGAAATATGCCCTAGAGGCAATAATAAAAGTATTATTATTATATTTCCTTGTTCATGATAATTGTCTTTTATTCATGCTATAACTGTATTATCCGGAAATCGTAATACACGTGTGAATACATAGACCACAATATGTCCCTAGTGAGCCTCTAGTTGACTAGCTCGTTGTGATCAACAGATAGTCATGGTTTCCTGGCTATGGACATTGGATGTCGTTGATAACGGGATCACATCATTAGGAGAATGATGTGATGGACAAGACCCAATCCTAAGACTAGCACAAAAGATCGTGTAGTTCATTTGCTAGAGCTTTGCCAATGTCAAGTATCTTTTCCTTAGACCATGAGATTGTGCAACTCCCGGATACCGTAGGAATGCTTTGGGTGTATCAAATGTCACAACGTAACTGGGTGGCTATAAAGGTGCATTACAGGTATCTCCGAAAGTGTCTGTTGGGTTGGCACGAATCGAGACTGGGATTTGTCACTCCGTGTAAACGGAGAGGTATCTCTGGGCCCACTCGGTAGGACATCATCATATGCGCAATGTGACCAAGGAGTTGATCACGGGATGATGTGTTACGGAACGAGTAAAGTGACTTGCCGGTAACGAGATTGAACAAGGTATCGGTATACCGACGATCGAATCTCGGGCAAGTAAAATACCGCTAGACAAAGGGAATTGTATACGGGATCGATTGAGTCCTTGACATCGTGGTTCATCCGATGAGATCATCGTGGAACATGTGGGAGCCAACATGGGTATCCAGATCCCGCTGTTGGTTATTGACCGGAGAACGTCTCGGTCATGTCTGCATGTCTCCCGAACCCGTAGGGTCTACACACTTAAGGTTCGATGACGCTAGGGTTATAAAGGAAGCTTGTATGTGGTTACCGAATGTTGTTCGGAGTCCCGGATGAGATCCCGGACGTCACGAGGAGTTCCGGAATGGTCCGGAGGTAAAGATTTATATATAGGAAGTCTTGTTTCGGCCATCGGGACAAGTTTTGGGGTCATCGGTATTGTACCGGGACCACCGGAAGGGTCCCGGGGGCCCACCGGGTGGGGCCACCTGCCCCGGGGGGGGCCACATGGGCTGTAGGGGGTGCGCCTTGGCCTACATGGGCCAAGGGCACCAGCCCCAAGAGGCCCATGCGCCTAGGGAACCCTAGAGGGAAGAGTCCTCAAGGGGGAAGGCACCTCCGAGGTGCCTTGGGGAGGATGGACTCCTCCCCCCCCTCTTGGCCGCACCCCTTTCTTGGAGTAGGGGGCAAGGCTGCGCCTCCCCCCTCTCCCCTGCCCCTATATATAGTGGAGGGGAGGGAGGGCATCCACACCGGAGCCCTTGGCGCCTCCCTCCCTCCCGTGACACCTCCTCCTCTCCCGTAGGTGCTTGGCGAAGCCCTGCAGGATTGCCACGCTCCTCCATCACCACCACGCCGTTGTGCTGCTGCTGGATGGAGTCTTCCTCAACCTCTCCCTCTCTCCTTGCTGGATCAAGGCGTGGGAGACATCATCGAGCTGTACGTGTGTTGAACGCGGAGGTGCCGTCCGTTCGGCATTTGATCATCGGTGATCTGAATCACGACGAGTACGACTCCATCAACCCCGTTCACTTGAACGCTTCCGCTTAGCGATCTACAAGGGTATGTAGATGCACTCTCCTTCTACTCGTTGCTGGTCTCTCCATAGATAGATCTTGGTGACGCGTAGGAAAATTTTGAATTTCTGCTACGTTCCCCAACAATAGCGTGTGTACATCAAGTATGACAAGTGATGATACCTCATTTCAACTCCAACTCTTTGCCTACATCACACCGAGCAGTGCCTCTGGTCCATGAGGAAATGCCAAGGAGAAGTAAAAATGAAAATTCACTTGTTGCATTTAATGTTGATGTCATTTCGATAAATTTAAGAAGCTTGTGTATTTGTGTTATATCTAAGTTAATATCATGAGTCACATGTATGAAATAAATATATTTATTAGATCAGATGGCCGGCCGCTGTCATCACCCATCCAACGGCAACCGCCCCTCATGCGCCATTACCTGGTCACCCTCTTGTTTGACGGCGGCGGACTGTGGGCCTGTGTGGGCGACTCGGAGGCTGGATCTTGAGGTGGTGACGGCCTTTCTGAGGCTGGCAGCGGTATGGGACATCCCCTTCATCAATAGATCAGGTTTGATGTGGCTCGGCAAGTGACACATACGTCTCTTCCGAAGACGTTGTGCAATGACCCTCACCGGCCTTTGAAGCCTCCGGCGGATGCACCGCCGGCGGAAGCTACGCACGATGTCTCATGCGGTAGTGGCTGGAGGCATACTGTATAGGACATCTGTCTTCCGATGTCTTCTTCATAGGTAGCCAGTTATTGAGGAGTCGGTAGCCAGATAAGGGACGATGGTACGGCCGGTTTCGCTGACGACTTTATGCACTACGGTGGAAATACAAGATCTCTTATCAGGCTATGTCTACGCGCGTCTGCGTGGTGTCCTTGCTGAAGGTGATGGATTGTAGCTCGACTTTGGGGATAAGAATCCGGAGTACAACTCGTGTTGGACTCATTATCATCGGCGCACGTGGTGTGATTCCTTCTTGAAGGCGTAGACTAGGAGTTGTGTATTTTTTTCTGTCTTGTTTATAGGGTTAGTGGCTATCTGGTGAAGTTACCTTCGCGAGGCATGCGGCCTCGGGTTTTCTTTTTGTTTTATTTTCAGGTCGATGTTGTTTGGCTGCTGGATTTTACATTATAATTAATATATGGCTGTGTGCATCGTCCAATGTAGAAGCCGGGTTATCCTCCTTCTAAAAAAAAGATGTACACAATCATATTGACAACATGTATAGTTGCCTTTGCTGTACACGGCTTGGTAAGTTTGATGTCCAACAAACTGTGATAAACATCATCAAGCGAAAATCTGCGTCTGAGCCCGGGCTCAAATGCTCCCTTTATCTGCACCCTCCGAGCACATGAAGATTCACGCCTGCAGTGGTATTTCCAGCCGTATCCGCACCGTACGCCAACTTAGAAAAAGGATCCCATCGAGTCATCATGATAGGTAGGTGGCCTCACTGTTTCGCCGGAACAGCAGTTTGGTGCACGGACCCGAACCATTCCCGAGCCGTAACTTCGACGGAAGTACTGACGGCCACCAAACAATCCCGCTTGATTAACCAAGTTGCTTATGCCTATGTCGAAAGGCTATTCCCAATCAGATCGCGCAGGCTCAGGTGCCAGCAGCTGTCCATCACGCACACCCCGCCGCGAGTATCGCTCCTGCTACAAATCAGTTCAGCCCGCCCTAGTTAATCAGGTCGTTAAGCCAGCCGTGGTGCCAGTAGGAGTGTACGACGTATCTCATGCTGCTGTCGTCCTGCTTGTCGAAGTTGCCAATCTCATGGTCGCTGGTTTAGTTCTCTGCTTTATCGTTATGATGTACTTTCTCCGTTTCTTTTTAGTTTGCATATAAAATTTGATCAATCAAATTTTCTTAACTTTGGCTAAGTTTATAGGAAAAAATATGAAGATTCAAAATATGAAATCAATATTATTAGATACATTATGAAATTAATTTTCATACCATATAGCTTTAGTAATATAGATGTTGATTTTTTTTACAAATTTAGTCAAATTTTACAAAGTTTGGCTTTGACCAAATTTTATATGCAGACTAAAAAAAATGGAGGGAGTACTTACTCCGTCCCATGATATAAGATCATTTTGCAAGCTATATTAACTTGTAAAATGGTCTTATATTATGGGACGGAGTACTTTGGATCAAGCAACTATGTTAAGTGTGTTTACTACTTAGTTGTGGCAGTGAGACGGCACAAATATATGCAAAGGGTGGCTCCCTTGGTAGCCTGTTTGTACATGATCGTTGTAACCCATCAACTAATGTACTGCTCACTTAAGGTTATGTGATGCCTAATACTAGTATAAGTTAATTACCTTTGTTCTTTTTTTTTTTGCGGATGAATTACCTTTGTTCTTGACATTCGACTTGAGTGTATACCATGTTTTGGATATCATACACATGTTTTGCCCAGCTCACACATACGTGTGGCTATTGGGCTGAGCGATTAAGATGAGCATGCCCAGTTCAAAAGAAAAAAGAATCTACCGGAACCTCATCTCCTCTTCTTGCATAGGCGAAGCCTCACCTCCCCTGTACAGCAAGTGCCGGCATTCACCCACCACTCCCACAAAGTCACAAATATGAATCTCGCTTCGCCTGTCCTGGAACTAGGACCGATGGAGTTTACAAACTACCTTCGGGCTCAGTACCCTAATCTTGCAGTCCAGTCTAAATCCAAAATTGAGAAGGTCCGCGTGCATTCTGAACATTTTCATGTAACTATGGAAGTATCCGGGAACACTTTACTGATAGCGTCCTCCATGGCTCTGTTCTGATCTGCATAATAAGAGTACACAATTCAGCACAAAAGTTCAGCCAACTCAGGCATTCAATCTGCTCTTGCCATACCTAATACAAAAGCCTACCTCCCATGAACATAGGTTGTAGAAGTGTTCACCTAGCGAGTCAAAGCTTATCCCCAACTCAGGCTTAATCACACACTTAGAAAGCTTCTGCATACTGCCTAATTAATTTCTCCAACGTGCTCATCCTCAACAGGCATGGGGTTCTGTCCAGTGGAGCACTGACTAGCCTCAACCTGCAAATCATTCGGCAGACATCTCAAAAACATGCATGACTGCATCAATGTTTTTGTTTTCAGTCAGCCAACATTGCAAACATGCTTATTCTGCTCAAAACAGCCAGTAGTAGCATCTGGGCAGCTCTATTCTTTTACCCACACCATTACTGATAGCAAATTACCCAGTCGTAAGAATTCTGGCAAGATAACTCATCCAGGAATGCAAGTACTGAACACTACAGCACAACTTCATCATACATTTTCTATGCATGCGACCTCAACGAATTTCGTTCTTTATTAAGAACTAAAATTCTGAAACAGCACAATCTAAGCGAAAACAGGAACTCACCTCTTTGTACAGCCTGGAGCCTCTGGGTTAACCTTCCCGGTTGACTGCGCGGACTGCGTCGGGGTAGTGTTCTTCCTTCCCCTGGCCTGGCAGACACTTCTGTGCGATCTGCGGTTCCCCACGTCCTGTACGCAGCCGGATGCACAATTCCTAAATCGCTCCACCCCGCGGCAGTACAGCAAGGGGCGCCGGATTTGGTTGCTCTGCAACGAATTCCTCTTGCAGTGGAAACATGGTATCAAATCGTCTCAGAGTTGCTTTACCGCGGACAAAATCACGAATAATGCACAAATAAAACGCAAAAGGACGACCGAGGCAAACAGGCTTGCGCACCTGTCGACTGCATCTAGAAGGGATTCCAAGCCGTGGGCCTCCATGTCTTCGCCGCGGGTGGAACCAGTCGCCGGCGCCTCCATGGATCTAACAGCGAGCTCTGCCTTTTTTTTTGAGAGGAACAGCGAGCACTGTCTTGGTTTAACACGAGGCAGCCTCGATCAGAACCATCTACCACCCAAAATTTAATTTTGCAAGGGACCCCCAACCACCACACGTGTGCGCTTGCACGTTGTGCACTGGACGGCTCAATTCGGCGAGCAACATTCTGTGCCTAAGGCTCAGGGGCCAGTTCTTTTGGGCAATTCTCCCAGAATTGATCCCCTCCCCAGCTTCTCTCAGAATTGCCACTTGATACTTTTTTACAATTCCTAGCTAATTAGACCTTAACTAGCTAGGAATTGTAAAAAAAAATGAAGTGACAATTCTGGGAGAAGCTGGGGAGAGGGTCAATTCTGGGAGAATTGCCGAAAAGAACTGGCCCCAGCTCTCCTCCGTGACGGACCAACCCCATGCGCCTACGACCGGCCCCACATAGCGCACCGTATAGCCTCCGTATACCTCTTTTCCAGCGAACCAGCTCTGACACATCTGCCACACTTTACCAGATGCCAACATGCCAACCAACGTCCAAGATATCAGGTCCAGGTGAGCCCGAGCACCAAATTGCCTACCTCATCATCAAGCGCTTAGTTTAATGTTGATGTCCATTCCATTCTCATAGAATCGCGAGACAAATTTTGTGTAGCTTTATATAATCTTCAGAAACATGCTTCGCACCCATACGGCCTCATGAGCTGATTTTTGAGAGCGCACCGGGGCAATAGTGATGCGTTTTGGAGAGTTGCTCTCTTGACCCGTTTTAGTGAAATCTAGAGGGCCGTTTGGTAGGTGTACAAGTACCATTTCTGACGTGTTGCTGTTAGCAGTTTTGCTCGTCAGTGCGTGCCGCAGCCTGGCATTTGTTGCCAGCAGAATGATCGCGTGAAGTATGATTATCTAAAAGGAAGTTTTAGTTTTGACTCTTGACCTGTTGGATGGAGACATGCATGATGCATGTGAAGTTCGATCCAAGGACTAACGGATATGCATGATGCATGATGACCTGTTGGACAGAGACATATATGCATGATGCATGATGCATGATGC
>NC_041389.1:681972947-681983062 GCF_002162155.2 Triticum dicoccoides | reverse complement strand
AAAGTATCTATTGTTTTATGCGGATCGAGACTGGGATTTGTCACTCCGTGTAAACGGAGAGGTATCTCTGGGCCCACTCGGTAGGACATCATCATATGCGCAATGTGACCAAGGAGTTGATCACGGGATGATGTGTTACGGAACGAGTAAAGTGACTTGCCGGTAACGAGATTGAACAAGGTATCGGTATACCGACGATCGAATCTCGGGCAAGTAAAATACCGCTAGACAAAGGGAATTGTATACGGGATCGATTGAGTCCTTGACATCGTGGTTCATCTGATGAGATCATCGTGGAACATGTGGGAGCCAACATGGGTATCCAGATCCCGCTGTTGGTTATTGACCGGAGAACGTCTCGGTCATGTCTGCATGTCTCCCGAACCCGTAGGGTCTACACACTTAAGGTTCGATGACGCTAGGGTTATAAAGGAAGCTTGTATGTGGTTACCGAATGTTGTTCGGAGTCCCGGATGAGATCCCGGACGTCACGAGGAGTTCAGGAATGGTCCGGAGGTAAAGATTTATATATAGGAAGTCCTGTTTCGGCCATCGAGACAAGTTTCGGGGTCATCGGTATTGTACCGGGACCACCGGAAGGGTCCCGGGGGCCCACCGGGTGGGGCCACCTGCCCCGGGGGGGCCACATGGGCTGTAGGGGGTGCGCCTTGGCCTACATGGGCCAAGGGCACCAGCCCCAAGAGGCCCATGCGCCTAGGGAACCCTAGAGGGAAGAGTCCTCAAGGGGGAAGGCACCTCCGAGGTGCCTTGGGGAGGATGGACTCCTCCCCCCCCCCCTCTTGGCCGCACCCCTTTCTTGGAGTAGGGGGCAAGGCTGCGCCTCCCCCCTCTCCCCTGCCCCTATATATAGTGGAGGGGAGGGAGGGCATCCACACCGGAGCCCTTGGCGCCTCCCTCCCTCCCGTGACACCTCCTCCTCTCCCGTAGGTGCTTGGCGAAGCCCTGCAGGATTGCCACGCTCCTCCATCACCACCACGCCGTTGTGCTGCTGCTGGATGGAGTCTTCCTCAACCTCTCCCTCTCTCCTTGTTGGATCAAGGCGTGGGAGACATCATCGAGCTGTACGTGTGTTGAACGCGGAGGTGCCGTCCGTTCGGCATTTGATCATCGGTGATCTGAATCACGACGAGTACGACTCCATCAACCCCGTTCACTTGAACGCTTCCGCTTAGCGATCTACAAGGGTATGTAGATGCACTCTCCTTCTACTCGTTGCTGGTCTCTCCATAGATAGATCTTGGTGACGCGTAGGAAAATTTTGAATTTCTGCTACGTTCCCCAACAATAGCGTGTGTACATCAAGTATGACAAGTGATGATACCTCATTTCAACTCCAACTCTTTGCCTACATCACACCGAGCAGTGCCTCTGGTCCATGAGGAAATGCCAAGGAGAAGTAAAAATGAAAATTTACTTGTTGCATTTAATGTTGATGTCATTTCGATAAATTTAAGAAGCTTGTGTATTTGTGTTATATCTAAGTTAATATCATGAGTCACATGTATGAAATAAATATATTTATTAGATCAGATGGCCGGCCGCTGTCATCACCCATCCAACGGCAACCGCCCCTCACGCGCCATTACCTGGTCACCCTCTTGTTCGACGGCGGCGGACTGTGGGCCTGTGTGGGCGACTCGGAGGCTGGATCTTGAGGTGGTGACGGCCTTTCTGAGGCTGGCAGCGGTATGGGACATCCCCTTCATCAATAGATCAGGTTTGATGTGGCTCGGCAAGTGACACATACGTCTCTTCCGAAGACGTTGTGCAATGACCCTCACCGGCCTTTGAAGCCTCCGGCGGATGCACCGCCGGCGGAAGCTACGCACGATGTCTCATGCGGTAGTGGCTGGAGGCATACTGTATAGGACATCTGTCTTCCGATGTCTTCTTCATAGGTAGCCAGTTATTGAGGAGTCAGTAGCCAGATAAGGGACGATGGTACGGCCGGTTTCGCTGACGACTTTATGCACTACGGTGGAAATACAAGATCTCTTATCAGGCTATGTCTACGCGCGTCTGCGTGGTGTCCTTGCTGAAGGTGATGGATTGTAGCTCGACTTTGGGGATAAGAATCCGGAGTACAACTCATGTTGGACTCATTATCATCGGCGCACGTGGTGTGATTCCTTCTTGAAGGCGTAGACTAGGAGTTGTGTATTTTTTTCTGTCTTGTTTATAGGGTTAGTGGCTATCTGGTGAAGTTACCTTCGTGAGGCATGCGGCCTCGGGTTTTCTTTTTGTTTTATTTTCAGGTCGATGTTGTTTGGCTGCTGGATTTTACATTATAATTAATATATGGCTGTGTGCATCGTCCAATGTAGAAGCCGGGTTATCCTCCTTCTAAAAAAAAGATGTACACAATCATATTGACAACATGTATAGTTGCCTTTGCTGTACACGGCTTGGTAAGTTTGATGTCCAACAAACTGTGATAAACATCATCAAGCGAAAATCTGCGTCTGAGCCCGGGCTCAAATGCTCCCTTTATCTGCACCCTCCGAGCACATGAAGATTCACGCCTGCAGTGGTATTTCCAGCCGTATCCGCACCGTACGCCAACTTAGAAAAAGGATCCCATCGAGTCATCATGATAGGTAGGTGGCCTCACTGTTTCGCCGGAACAGCAGTTTGGTGCACGGACCCGAACCATTCCCGAGCCGTAACTTCGACGGAAGTACTGACGGCCACCAAACAATCCCGCTTGATTAACCAAGTTGCTTATGCCTATGTCGAAAGGCTATTCCCAATCAGATCGCGCAGGCTCAGGTGCCAGCAGCTGTCCATCACGCACACCCCGCCGCGAGTATCGCTCCTGCTACAAATCAGTTCAGCCCGCCCTAGTTAATCAGGTCGTTAAGCCAGCCGTGGTGCCAGTAGGAGTGTACGACGTATCTCATGCTGCTGTCGTCCTGCTTGTCGAAGTTGCCAATCTCATGGTCGCTGGTTTAGTTCTCTGCTTTATCGTTATGATGTACTTTCTCCGTTTCTTTTTAGTTTGCATATAAAATTTGATCAATCAAATTTTCTTAACTTTGGCTAAGTTTATAGGAAAAAATATGAAGATTCAAAATATGAAATCAATATTATTAGATACATTATGAAATTAATTTTCATACCATATAGCTTTAGTAATATAGATGTTGATTTTTTTTACAAATTTAGTCAAATTTTACAAAGTTTGGCTTTGACCAAATTTTATATGCAGACTAAAAAAAATGGAGGGAGTACTTACTCCGTCCCATGATATAAGATCATTTTGCAAGCTATATTAACTTGTAAAATGGTCTTATATTATGGGACGGAGTACTTTGGATCAAGCAACTATGTTAAGTGTGTTTACTACTTAGTTGTGGCAGTGAGACGGCACAAATATATGCAAAGGGTGGCTCCCTTGGTAGCCTGTTTGTACATGATCGTTGTAACCCATCAACTAATGTACTGCTCACTTAAGGTTATGTGATGCCTAATACTAGTATAAGTTAATTACCTTTGTTCTTTTTTTTTTTGCGGATGAATTACCTTTGTTCTTGACATTCGACTTGAGTGTATACCATGTTTTGGATATCATACACATGTTTTGCCCAGCTCACACATACGTGTGGCTATTGGGCTGAGCGATTAAGATGAGCATGCCCAGTTCAAAAGAAAAAAGAATCTACCGGAACCTCATCTCCTCTTCTTGCATAGGCGAAGCCTCACCTCCCCTGTACAGCAAGTGCCGGCATTCACCCACCACTCCCACAAAGTCACAAATATGAATCTCGCTTCGCCTGTCCTGGAACTAGGACCGATGGAGTTTACAAACTACCTTCGGGCTCAGTACCCTAATCTTGCAGTCCAGTCTAAATCCAAAATTGAGAAGGTCCGCGTGCATTCTGAACATTTTCATGTAACTATGGAAGTATCCGGGAACACTTTACTGATAGCGTCCTCCATGGCTCTGTTCTGATCTGCATAATAAGAGTACACAATTCAGCACAAAAGTTCAGCCAACTCAGGCATTCAATCTGCTCTTGCCATACCTAATACAAAAGCCTACCTCCCATGAACATAGGTTGTAGAAGTGTTCACCTAGCGAGTCAAAGCTTATCCCCAACTCAGGCTTAATCACACACTTAGAAAGCTTCTGCATACTGCCTAATTAATTTCTCCAACGTGCTCATCCTCAACAGGCATGGGGTTCTGTCCAGTGGAGCACTGACTAGCCTCAACCTGCAAATCATTCGGCAGACATCTCAAAAACATGCAGGACTGCATCAATGTTTTTGTTTTCAGTCAGCCAACATTGCAAACATGCTTATTCTGCTCAAAACAGCCAGTAGTAGCATCTGGGCAGCTCTATTCTTTTACCCACACCATTACTGATAGCAAATTACCCAGTTGTAAGAATTTTGGCAAGATAACTCATCCAGGAATGCAAGTACTGAACACTACAGCACAACTTCATCATACATTTTCTATGCATGCGACCTCAACGAATTTCGTTCTTTATTAAGAACTAAAATTCTGAAACAGCACAATCTAAGCGAAAATAGGAACTCACCTCTTCGTACAGCCTAGAGCCTCTGGGTTAACCTTCCCGGTTGACTGCGCGGACTGCGTCGGGGTAGTGTTCTTCCTTCCCCTGGCCTGGCAGACACTTCTGTGCGATCTGCGGTTCCCCACGTCCTGTACGCAGCCGGATGCACAATTCCTAAATCGCTCCACCCCGCGGCAGTACAGCAAGGGGCGCCGGATTTGGTTGCTCTGCAACGAATTCCTCTTGCAGTGGAAACATGGTATCGAATCGTCTCAGAGTTGCTTTACCGCGGACAAAATCGCGAATAATGCACAAATAAAACGCAAAAGGACGACCGAGGCAAACAGGCTTGCGCACCTGTCGACTGCATCTAGAAGGGATTCCAAGCCGTCGGCCTCCATGTCTTCGCCGCGGGTGGAACCAGTCGCCGGCGCCTCCATGGATCTAACAGCGAGCTCTGCCTTTTTTTTTTGAGAGGAACAGCGAGCACTGTCTTGGTTTAACACGAGGCAGCCTCGACCAGAACCATCTACCACCCAAAATTTAATTTTGCAAGGGACCCCCAACCACCACACATGTGCGCTTGCACGTTGTGCACTGGACGGCTCAATTCGGCGAGCAACATTCTGTGCCTAAGGCTCAGGGGCCAGTTCTTTTGGGCAATTCTCCCAGAATTGATCCCCTTCCCAGCTTCTCTCAGAATTGCCACTTGATACTTTTTTACAATTCCTAGCTAATTAGACCTTAACTAGCTAGGAATTGTAAAAAAAAAATGAAGTGACAATTCTGGGAGAAGCTGGGGAGAGGGTCAATTCTGGGAGAATTGCCGAAAAGAACTGGCCCCAGCTCTCCTCCGTGACGGACCAACCCCATGCGCCTACGACCGGCCCCACATAGCGCACCGTATAGCCTCCGTATACCTCTTTTCCAGCGAACCAGCTCTGACACATCTGCCACACTTTACCAGATGCCAACATGCCAACCAACGTCCAAGATATCAGGTCCAGGTGAGCCCGAGCACCAAATTGCCTACCTCATCATCAAGCGCTTAGTTTAATGTTGATGTCCATTCCATTCTCATAGAATCGCGAGACAAATTTTGTGTAGCTTTATATAATCTTCAGAAACATGCTTCGCACCCATACGGCCTCATGAGCTGATTTTTGAGAGCGCACCGGGGCAATAGTGATGCGTTTTGGAGAGTTGCTCTCTTGACCCGTTTTAGTGAAATCTAGAGGGCCGTTTGGTAGGTGTACAAGTACCATTTCTGACGTGTTGCTGTTAGCAGTTTTGCTCGTCAGTGCGTGCCGCAGCCTGGCATTTGTTGCCAGCAGAATGATCGCGTGAAGTATGATTATCTAAAAGGAAGTTTTAGTTTTGACTCTTGACCTGTTGGATGGAGACATGCATGATGCATGTGAAGTTCGATCCAAGGACTAACGGATATGCATGATGCATGATGACCTGTTGGACAGAGACATATATGCATGATGCATGATGCATGATGCATGATGCCAGCTTAAACCATGGCTTTAAGAGTTAAGAGAGCGTCTGGTTAGCCAGTTCTTCATGTGCAATACAATATGCTTAAAGCGTGAGTACATGTCGAACAGGATAGGGACATGTAAATTCAACCAAAGCAGTACTATGAAGACCAGATCACCAGAAATACCGGATAATTAACTGAACACTAATGATTTTGCTATGCAGGCCGGCCGTTTGTTCCACATAGGTACGCAGGTAACGCAGCTACTCTGCCCGGCCAGCCAATCACACATGATGGGGACAAAGACTCTAGCAAATTGTTCCCCAGCTGAGGAGGCTCTCTACTATGCCGACAAATGGTGGGGGCAAAGACTCAATGCTTATTGTACGAACAACATTCTTTCATGCTCCTACTCTCTTCGTCTGAAAATACTTGTCGAAGAAATGGATGTATCTAGACGTATTTTAGTTCTCGATACATCCATTTCTATTCATTTTTGTGCAAGTAATTTAGGATGGAGGGATTATTTCACATTTCAGTTTTGTGTTGTTTTTCACATTCAGAACTTACACTTCACTTTTCACCGGCTTGTTTCAGATAAATCACATCTATTTCAATTGCACATTTGGAAACGACCGTTTCACAAGTTGACATTTCATTTCATATAATCGGTTTCATAAGTTGACACTCTTGAAATAAATTGTTGGACATTTCGAAATAATCGGTTTACAAATTAACATTTTAGTTTCATATTGTTTTCACTTTCAGAACATGAATTTCACTTTCCATGGGCTTGTTTCACATAAAACACATGCATTTCAAGTGCACATGTTTGAAATAACATGTTTCACTCTTCTAAAATAAACTGTTACACATCGGAAATAATCAGTTTCACAAGTTAACTTTTCGGTTTCATATTATTTTTCACTTTCAGAACATACATTTCGCTTTCCACTGACTTGATTCATAAAAACACATATTCAATTGCATATTTTTTAGAAAGATGACGTTTCACTTTTTTGAAATAAATTGTTACACATTTCAAAAAAAATGTTATGAAAAATAACTTATGAAATAACTTATTTTACTCTTTTGAAATAAAAATGTTACATACTTCCAAATAATTAGTTTCTCAAGGTGTCATTTGAGTTTAATAGGTTTATGTGAAAAGTGTTATTTTCACATATTTCTAGTGAAATAGGTTTGTTTCAGATTTTTATAGTGAAATGTGTTTATTTCATATATGAAATGTGAAACGTCGAAAATTAAATGTGTTTGAAATGTAACCAAAATTGGTCTAGTTTTAAGTTCTTGACGCCAGGAGTCCAAATATATAAAAAGTTTCAAAAATGAGTCTATAGTTTAAAAGATATGGTTGATTTAAATTTTCTAAGAGGAAATAAAGTTTATCGATTTGTTCCGCAGGTAGAGCGAGAGGAGAAACTTGCATGTGTACCATCCCTGACAAAAGATGTACTTTAGGGTCTATTATGCTGCCATTGATTTGACTAAAAAATAAAGATACAAGAAATATATCAGTGCTATACATTTAGGTGGACCATACATTTTTACGAATCTCAGAACAAGTGGATGGCCCTAGATCTACCGGCACATCATGGAAGCGCTCAAAATGACTTTGCCGTCTCAATTGCCTCTTGTTGGGGGAGTCTTCTCCTGTTCTCTTGCTCTACTTTGAGTTGGTGGCGATCTTGCTACTCTCTTTGTCTTTATGTCTTCTTTTTTTCTGGCCTAGTTTCTAAGGGATTTCCTGACTATCGGTTGCGGCCGTTTGAGCTTCATCATAAATAAAACGGAGCGAAAACCCGTTTTTAGAGAAATTATTCCAAACTCACAACCGTCAAACTCATTTAGATATATTAAAACTGAGCACCCTCCGAGCCCTCTCAGGCCATTAGCATTTCTAGCCGTTAGATCGCCACTTTTAGTAATTTTTGGCTGTCAGATTCATGCTTACTCCCACCTAAATCTCGTACGCAGGCGCTAACTCGCGCGTCAGGCTGCGCTGGGCTTTCCGGGCCACTGCTCCAGTGGCTTTTTTGGTGTCTCATGTTCAATTGGGCCTAGTGGGCCTTTTCTACCATCCTATCCAACACAACGCACAGGGTGAAACTCTAAAGACGAAGCCCTAAACCATGTTCGCGACCTGCTCTGTTCCGACTGCGCCGCCTGAGATGGCCTCGGATTGCATTGGCGGCTCCGCGCAGACGCGAGCGGCGCGGCCGGATGGGGTACGGGCGCCAGCGGCGGAGCCGGTTGTGGCGCGGCGGCCAACAGGCATGAAATTTCAATCGCGAACGATGGGATCCATCCACCGCGCGGGATGCAGATGAATCGGCGGCCAATCGATCCACCCGACGCGGTCGAACTGCCTGCGTGGAAAGGGTGGGACGCAGACGATAGTGGCCGGCGCATCATCACGCACTTCTGTTTTTTCTCATATTTTTACATGGTAACAGGGGAGCTTTGGACCTTTTGTCTAGACTACAATCTAACCATCAATAGGCACCAGCTTCATCCGCGTAACATCGTAAGCTATCTCCTTCCATGTACCTTCTTGGATTTGCATTGTTTTTAGATGCTTTATGTTTCTTGTGGATGCCATCTTGCTGAACCACGTGACTAGCACTAAATCGCTGAATCAAAGGTGTGTAGCAAACAACGATTGCTACTGTATGGTGTATGCCACGTTTGTTGACCCCTTTGTCTGTAGTTTCCAGTTTTGTGCAAAATAGTTCAGCAAAATCAAAAGTGTGTAGATGCTAAAGTTATCTGTTTGCTCCACAAAAGATAGAAAGGGGAGATGGGGAGGGATGCTTAGTCATGGCCTCATGGATCATTGTTTCTCGGGGATCATGCATATATATAAGACTGATATGAATTCCTAAATTAATTGATGGCCGTGGTTTTATGGGCAGCCAAGGTTTTATGTGTTCTTAATCTACTATTTGATTAATCTCCATGGATCCTATTGTTATTTGTTTTTCAATCTTCAAATTTACCTGCTCTGTGTAATAACTCAACTGTGTCGTTGCCTTAACAAGCTAATGGGCAAGAATTAGTCTATCATTCATGTTGTTTCATCTTTACCGTGGTAATACAGAAAGTTGGACATCTGACACTGCTTGTAGATATAGTGAAGTACTCCTGGACCATGATCCATCCCTTGCGAAAATATTTGGCCAATCAAAATGTGACTCCTCTGATAACTGCGGCAATTAGAGGCCACCTCAAGTTAGTGAACCTTCCGCTGGAGCAAGTTTCTGGGTTGATTGAACTACCAAAGGCGAACGGAACAACAATTGCACATGCCCTTTATTTTCTTGGTACAGGGAATCTCCAGACACGACAAAGTATGTATCTACATCTGAAAATTTTCTTAGCTTTTCCAGAAATATGATTTTGGTTTATCTATTACCACTACCCCAATTTACATTGGATTTGTGTGCACAATCTAAAAGTAAGGTTGCATGGTCCATTTTTGTAAGGTCATATTTTCTGATCATAACTTATGACAATCACGGTTCTAATTTTATTGTTTAATTCAAAAATTCTATTAGCGGTTAGTTTTGCTTATTTCACCTCACTGCATTAAACTCTATAGTCCATAGTTTGAATTTTTTTAATCTACGGATCCTACTTATGCCGTTTCATGTTCCTCCACTTCTGGCCTTCTCCATCCGTGACCAACACTACTATATGTATGCAAATAATGTAAGTTCACAAGCTCCAATCCAAATTATGTAGTCGCCATGGTGAGAACTAACAATTGTATTCCTTCTAATATGGGGAAAATGTTGTTGGTCAATTTGCTTAAAATTTACAAGAACTGAGTAGCCGCCACTTGCTTGCATAAAATAGACAGTTTAATTTATGGCATGCTTCAGTTTTTTGTCATACATGTTAATTTGGTAAGAGAATTTGTGTGCAGTTTTAAATTAACTCAATCTGGCAGCTAGCCAATGGATATTTCCTTTGTTCATTCTCAGTTTTGATTTGAGAAATATATATATATATATATATATATATATATATATATATATATATATATATATATATATATATATA
>NC_041389.1:681894087-681972888 GCF_002162155.2 Triticum dicoccoides | reverse complement strand
ACCATAAAATCTATGCCCGATCAGTTTGTTGGACTGAGCTTCCGAATTTTCTGGGACGCCCCACCTTTTCTCTTGCCATTTATATATTTCAGTCTTGTATACACGCTGACTCTGGATAAGGCAATACGGTTAGATCTCTCTCTCTCTCTCTCTAAATCCGCGTGAGAAGAATTGGATCTGCAAAAAGGAAGGTACACGGCATCACATCGGTGGTTCCATGCATGCGTGAGGCCAATTGATATTTGTTTCGTCCTTGTTTCTTTATTTTATTGCACACGCGATTGGTTTTCTTGGGCTGGGTGTATCTAAACTAATTAGAAAGTATTTATTGAAGGTAGAAGTTCCGGTTGAATGCTAATTGTTGTTACTTCGCCTGATCTTTTTATCAGGGATGGCTGAAGAAGTGAAGAGGAGTATCAGCAGGGAGGCGGCCAGAACGATGATTCCATCTGCAAAGGCTGACCCAACATGGACTTGATGCGTGACTATGGTTAGCGGCTGCGGCGAGAGCGGCAATCCGGCACCTACGCATGTGTGGTGAAGACATGCTCCGACGGCAATATCCGCCATAATTTCATGCAAATATCGTTGGCATTGGCACATCTGTGCCATGCTCTTGAGTCCGTAAATTCATCTATGAACTGTATAATAGTACAATTTGTAACCAAATTTGTAACCATCACGTGTGACATGTATATGTACATTATTTTCCGTATGCCCTCCAAACCACATTTTGTAGATACTCCATACTGCTTCTGTATGATATATACTCCATACTGCTTTTGTATGATATATACTCCACACAACTATGCAGTACATACTCCATACTTTTTTTTGCGAATGAGATACTCCATACTACATGTTGCAGATACTCCATACAATTTTGTAAGACATACTTAAAGAAAAACAATATAGACTAGTGAGCTACAAGGGCACATTAGATGAAAGAAACTACAAGGGCACATCCCTACAGGTACATAGGTGCTTGCTCGACTATGATATGCATAAATGTATAAATAGTATCATGCATGTACCATGGTTGTAAACTTTATAACGATTGAATAGATGGAGACATCCTCCATACTCCTTTCAAGGTGACGTATATATAAACTCTATACTCCGGTTAGAAAGGAATATTCTACATACTTCCGCATTACTCCCACTTATACAACATAGATGTGGGAAACATAGATGTAGACATACTATATACTCCTTTTTTTGCGGGGTATACTGCATACTCCTTTCACAATGAAGTGCATATACTCTATATTGCCGTCGATGCAAAAAAAAACTATATAGTGCCTTGAAAAGGTATTCTGTTTCTTTATTCCATGGCTGCACGTGTAGTACAAAGCTGAGTACGTTGGCTCTATGTGTTTAAATTTTGACGCCTGCAACAAACTAGGAGGTCGTTGAAACAAGTCACTCGTTATCTATTTGATTAAAAAAATAAATTAGTTAGTTGTAAAATAGTGGATCCTTGGCTATTCACGAACCCGTTTAGTTTAAATACAGTAGGACACATGGAAGGCCAGCATTTAGGTGGTAACTACCACTGCTTGTAGATAAAATTTGTCATATATACATACATATATATATATATATATATATATATATATATATATATAGAGAGAGAGAGAGAGAGAGAGAGAGAGAGAGCGCTAATATGCTTTGAAGTTTCTTATTGTTTGATCCCCCATTCCGTTCAAGTAGATTGGTTTTTCTCTAACTCTACATGCCCTATATAGGCATTTGTTAGTTTGCGCTACAGAGTAAGGATACATATTTAACTCTGATTCCATTACCCACTTTGTTGTGCTTCTATGTTGGTAGTTTTGCTACACTATTGTAGCAATAATCCTTGTGTGACAATAATTGTACTGGTTACATCATAGCACAGGGACAACTTGAGGGGCTTTCAAACTGCAGTTCGAGAGACAATCTGTTTGTTCTATGGAGGTGTGCTCAATGGACTTCTGTTTTTGCTACACTATTCTTCAATAAATAATAGTTTTATCTTTTTCTTCCAAGCGACTTTTTTTTCTTTTCTTATAACTTTGTACCATCTAATTCCTGTTAGTGATATTTGTTGCGTTAAATCTCTCTCCTTAGCAGGCCAAAGTTTAGGTAAGACTAAATCCCGAAGTTGTTTGGTGGAACTTAATTAGCATCAGAATGGCTTGGCTTTCTAGAACAGAAAAGACGACAGTCTTTTTTTTTTGTCATACTGTGCCTGTTCGGAAACAAGAAGTGAGCGCTTTGTAGTTTTTTTTTCACTGGAAAGAATGAAATATGTGAGGGTTGAGCTCCTGAGCTGTGTTATTATTTTAATAGTTTTTTTGTTCTTTTTGATGTTCTTGTTAGAAAGTTGGACAATGGAGACAAAGCTGTTAGTGAGAAGACCCGGATCATGTATGCTTCTGTATCAAGGATTTTTCTCATACCGGTCCCAAGTTGAGCAGTTCTACAACATACAATATTATCAAGAAACATTTTTGTGGCAAGAAGCTCAACAAAATTCTTACAAATTCTCAAGTCAATCATGCATGCTATATATGTACGTCACAGGTCAGGCTTTGTTCATATATATCCCCACAAACATGTTCTTAAGTTGAATATTTGCCCTAAATAAGAAGCTTAGGAGAACTCTTGTGTTACAAATTCACAATTTGAGAGGCGATTTCCTATGCATGGTGGTAGCTTTATGGCTTTCACGATTTATGCCTAACAAGTAATAAGAGTTCGCAAGTCATGCCACCTATTATTTCCATCATTTTGTGTATTTATTATTTCTTGCTGACTTTGCTATAGTTATGTGTTTGACAATGATCTTGTAATTTGTATGAACAAAACATAGAAGTTCACAATTAACAAGGCTATATATTTTTTGTTGCTTAGTTAAGAGCTAAAAGTTAGTTTTTTGGACTGGGTATGGAAGCAATCTATGTTAAGCATGATTATAGTAGTACTCTTACTTTAAACCTTGTGGGCAATACCTACCTTTTCATTATAAACATGAACGGGCGCGGCAACGCGCGCCATCAATGATCTAGTTCTGTTTATATAACAGGCAGACACTCGCCTACACCATATAGAGTAGTTTATAATTAATGTAGGCAGATACTTCCTCCATCTCATCTCAATTTTATAGTAATTTTAATACAAAGTTGTAATAAGACTGAGACATTTATTTTAGAACGGAGGGAGTAATAGTTTATCTCTTCCTTAGTCGTGGAATCTGCGTTCATCACCCAGACACAGACTCACCAAGTACAGTATAGCTTATAAAAGCAAGCTTAGTGACTAATACGTGGGCGGAGCAATGGCCTTCCGGCACAAGCAGCTCGTTCCATGTCTATGCATCCTCCTCTCATCAATCATCTCCTTCGCTCCCTTCTCTCACGCGAAGGAGATGCCATGCATAGGCCCCGACTCAGACCAGGACGGGGAGAGGAACTACACCATGGACGACGCCGATTTCGTATTCATGGTCGACTATGAGTCCGGGTTCTCACAAACGCACCACTACAACCTATCATCCTATGCCAAGGCGAATAGCACATTGCTATCCACCGTCCATCGCTCGATTGAACTCTGTCGAAGGCGCCCCGACGGGTCGGGGGTCGACGATGTGTCGTTCAGTGTCAACATCGTCATGCGGATTCAGACGACAGGGGTTGCCACCAATCACCTCGCCTTCCTCATCCTCCCTGGAGAGGTCCTTGAGTTTCTCCAGGTAAACGACTCCTTGCCTTTGGCGAAGGAACTGCTGGTGGACACAGGTTATTTCTACCCGCAAGAGTTCTCCAGCATTCGGGGTCTTGACAACCTTACAGATCGGAGCGGCTCCATCCCCGGATCCTACATGTACGTCAACGTCCAAATTGGAATGCTGGTTAGCCCTGTGTGGACGGGCTATGTTGGCGAACGCGTAGTGGTCGTCAATATCACTATGCTACTAGATGACTCCAACTATTCTGTGTGGATCGACTAGAACCGTGTAGGACGGCTGTCGGTCTACGCAGACGTGGAGGGCAAGCCCAAACCTGGCGAAGCCATGGCCGAGGCGCCCTTCAACATCGGCAGTGTCATCTCCCCGACGTCTCCGTTTGTCTATCTCGGCCTCCTTTCGACAGTGGCGCAGCGGCTCCGTACCAGAGGCATCCACTTCAACGCGACGGTCGACAACTTCCCTTGCTACACCGCCAAAGGAGGCTTCCTGTCAAGGAAGGTGACCATAGTGGCATCCGTCCTTGGGTCGGTAGCCGTCACCGCCATGGTGGTAGCCAGTGCGGCGTGCTACTTCAACTCGAGGTATCGGAGGTGGCACAGGGACCTGGACCAGCTCGCCAAGTCCATGGAGCGCCTCCCGGGGGTACCCACCAAGGTTGACTTTGCTGACATAAAAAAGGCCACCGCAAACTTCCACGAGGAGATGAAGCTCGGTGGAGGCGGGTTCGGCACTGTGTACAGGTGCACGCTCCCGGCCACGGCTTCCAAGATGAAGCGACCGATGGACGTGGCCATCAAGAGGTTTACGCGTGATGTGCAGAACCACCGCTACGACGACTTCCTCGCCGAGGTCAGCATCATCAACCGGTTGCGCCACAAGAACATCGTCCCCCTCATCGGTGAGCATCATCCAAATAGCACATTTAATCTAAGTTGGGCTGTGAATTTAGCTCATTGCTACTCTCGGTGTTGGACTGGTCTTTGTTTTGTTTATTATGCTTTGTTTTGATTTTTTTTGTATTTAATTTTTTGTATTGGTAGATACATGCACGTTGTACATCACCTAAAAAATTTCAGAAAATTTCATATAGGGTCCTATACGAAGAAGTCATGTACTACCCCCAATCCAAATTACTTGTCGCAGCGTTAGTACTTGTCCCAGCTTGAGTATAACTTTAGTATAACGTTGTACTAACGCTGTGATAAGTAATTTGGATTGAAGGGTGTATTATTGCATTGGATGTCATATATTGCCTGTAGGGTCCTATATGGAGTTGAGGATAATCAATTGTGGTTAGAGGTCAAATTCTACTGGCTTAGCAACTGGGATCCATTGCTTAGAGATCCATTCTAAATTCTAGCTATGCACCTGTAGAAATACATAAACACTAATTTTCATGTCTCTGCACAAACAAATATCAGGGTGGTCATACAACAAAGGAGTGCCACTGCTTGTGTTTGAGTTCATGACCAATGGCAGCTTAGACCAACATCTCTTCCAAAGAGGCGGCAATAGCACCAGGCAGCAAAACACCGATGGCGCCATCCGGCAATGGGCAACCCGCTACGAGATCATCAGAGGCATAGCCACCGGCTTGCACTATGTCCACCACGAGTATGAGCCCATGGTGCTCCATCGCGACATCAAGGCGAGCAACATCATGTTGGACTCGAGCTTCCAGGCCCGCCTCGGCGACTTTGGCCTGGCATGCACTGTCGCCGCCGATAGGAACTCTGTCACCGGTGTGGGTGGCACTTGGGGCTACATCGCGCCAGAGTACCCGGTTTGTCGCAAGGCGACACGGCAAACTGACATCTACGCGCTTGGGGTGCTTATCCTTGAGGTCGTCACTGGGCTGCGGGCATTGGCTGACCACGAGGTGGTGGATGATGATGACATGCATATCACCGATAGGGTGTGGCGTCTTCACCGTGAGGGGAGGCTACTGGAGTGTGTGGATGCCATGTTGACCAATGGTTCTACTCCAGAGGACGAGGAGCATCTAAAAAATACTGGTGATGTGGAACGCCTGCTCCTCCTGGGCTTGGCCTGCAGCAACCCGAATCCATCGGACCGACCAACCATGCCCGATGTGGTGCGTGTCATCACCAAGTCTGCACTACCACCACAGGTGCCTCCTCAGAAGCCAAGATTTGTGTGGCCGCCACGGGAAGAGGGACGTTCAGTGGCCTCCGATGATGGTAGCACAGATACATCTATGATGAGTAATCTCGACAATAGTATGGCAAGCACCACTGGAGAACATGCATCATTTCAACTCCAACACTCTGTCTACATCACGGCAAGCAGTGCCTCTGGTCCATGAGGAAATGCCAATGAAAACATAGTAAAATGAAAATTCACTTGTTGCATTTAATGTTGATGTGATTTTGGTTAATTTAAGAAGCTTGAGTATTTGTTATATCTAAGTTAATGTCATGAGGCATATATATACTCAATTAACCCCTCTCGAGACCAGACACTAACCTCTCTCGTGACCCCAACCCTTCCCGCGACCCCCGCGTCGCCTTCCCCGGCGGCGGTGGGGGAACCCTAGCTGCGCCGCCGCGGCCCCCTCCCCACCTCGGCCCACCTCCTCGCTGCCGCCTAAGGCAGCCGCCGGGCAAGCCTGGGGCGCCAAGGATGGCGGCGTGGGGTCTCGGTTGCCCTGTCCCTGTGTGGGGAGTCCCGGATCTGGAGCAGCAGCTCCTTTGGATCTGGCGTCCTGGCCGCGCGGGCGGCGGAATCCCGGTGGTCGTTGGCGGCTGGCGGCGGCTTCCGCGGCGGTCGGTGCGCGCGATCTGGTGCCTTCCCCCTCCCATGTTCGGTGTGCGGGCCTGGTCGGGCCGCGCTTCCCTTGATCGTCGGTTCGGGCGAAATCCCTGGCCGGCCGCGCCATCGGCGACACCTAGGGCGCCGTTCCCCTCCTTGGAGGTGTCGGTATGGACTGATCTCCTTGGAGGCGTCGGATTCAGGTATATTGTTGTTCTACTTTGTAAGGTCCTAAAAAATAATCAATAAAATGGCCGCATACATCTCCCAGATACAGAGGCCGGGGGTCATCCTTTTCTAAAAAATAAAATCAGATCAGATGGCCAGGGCCATCGGGCCATCGAACTTAAATATAGAACAATCGAATTAGATGTATACACTCATATTGACAACTTGTGTTTCCACATAGAAAGAAAGAGCGTGGAGCCCCGGCCCGACCTGTAAGTCCGCCTTCGCTGTACGCGGCTTGGAAAGTCAAAGTTTGATGTCCAACCAAAAATGATAACAACATCAAGCGCTTCGTTTATGTTGATGTCCAATCCATTCACACGCAGTATCTAAGAAATTTTGTGTAGCTTTATAATTTTCTTAGAGCTGATTTCTTGGAGCTAGCGCACCGGGGCAACAGTGATATATTTTGGAGAGTTGCTCTCTTGATCTGTAGTAGTGAAGTTTAATTAGAGGACCGTGTTTGGTAGGTGTAGAAGTATCATTTCTGTCGTGTTGCTGTTAACAGTTTTGCTTGTCTGTGCTTGCCGCAGCCTGACATTTGTTGCCAGCAGAACGATCGCGTGAAGTATGATTATCTAAAAGGAATTTTCAGTTTTGACTGTTGACTCTTGACCTGTTGGATAGAGACGTGCATCACATGCATGATGCATGTCAAGTTCGATCCAAGGACTAGCTAACGGATGACCAACTTTTGGTGTTGTTTCTTTTATCTGTTCTTTTAGGGTAGGTTGGACAAGCAATGCTATATTTACGAACAAGTTAACGAAAGGCTACGTAATTAGCCACATGACAGATTGTGATTGCGATGGGGGAAGGAGGGGCCCATCCCACTTAAAATCAGGGGGCCGAAGAGAATTATCGAAGGGAAGTTTACGTAGCCTTTCGTAACTTGTTTTGTAGGTGTAGGATTATTGAGTTTAAAATGTTGTGGTTGCTACTAGCACTCTAGCAGTAATGGAACCATTAATTTCGTCGTGTTGCTGTTTAAGGTTTTGCTGCCGATGCTGCAACTGCCCGACATTTGTTGCCAGCAGATCGACCGGATATCTAAAGAAACTCTTAGTCCTGACTCTTGACTCTTGACTAGAGCATGGTGCAGAGTGGGTTGACCAATCGGACAGAGACATGCATGATGCATGCGATGAAAAGTTCAGCTGGAACTGATTAATGGTCAAACAAGTATGCATGATACAACAACGACATTGATTTTTCTTGAAAGATTCTTGCATTCTTTCTCAGAAACATAAGGCCAAAAGGCCTAAGACATGTGGTCAGCATGTTGCATTATTAAAAAAACCAAAATCGACATTTGAACGTGTTCAGTTGAACATTTCAAAATCTTATATGTAGTTCTTGTTTTCATTGGTTTTTTGAGATAGCTGACCGCACATACCGAGCGATCTTATAGTGAATTCTCAAGGCCGAAAATTTGAGAAACCCATGTGACAAGACTGACCTTGGTCTCTTTTACTCCCTCACCACAATCATTTATCGATGAGTCATACAAGAAGAAAAACATCAAGGTGAGAGAGTGCCCTTCATGCGGGTGCATTGGTCTCCAAGATTAAGACACCAATTTATACATGGTTCACCTACGGCAATTCATTGCCCTTTGGTCTCTCATCCAGGATTTCCATCTTGATGAGCATGCCAAAGATAACATCCTTTCGAAGCTCATGGAGAGTGGCCTATACTCAACGGATACCTCTTACTTGGTGCAATTTATTGGCACCGTGTACTCTCCTATCGATCACATGGTTTGGAAGGTGTGGTCTCTGCCCAAAATTAAATTCTTTGCTTGGTTGGCCATCCAAGATAAGATTTGGACTGTCGACCGCTTGGCCAAGCGTGGATGACCACATTGTGACCTTTGCCCCCTCCGCAAGAGTCTGGGCCGCACCTCTTCTTCAAATGTCGTTTTACCCTCTGTCTTTGGAACTTGCCTACGAGCGGTTGTACTTGGAAAGCTTTGACAACTCCTCTTTCTCCATCAAAGATTGGTGGGTCAACTTGTTGGGCAACAACATCCCCAACCATAAAGCAATGGCATCCCTCACAATGCACATTAGTCGGACCATTTGGAACGGGAGGAATGTGCGTGTATTTTGGCAAAAGAGCAAGCCGCCGAGCACATCTTGCTGAAGGCCATCAAAGACGAGACCAAGTTTTGGGTCTCATCGGGTGCAAAAAAATTAGGAACCATTATACGGAGAGTAGTTCCTTGCTTTCTATGGGTGGACCCTCGCGGCCTTGTTATACAAACTCTATTCCTTTCTTTATTAATATACTGTAGATGAAAAAAAACGGAGACATGCAATGCTTCGGGACATGAAGAAAAACTAGATTTAGCAAAAGCATTCTCAAACTCATTCGTGAGAAAGGACGAACCCCTATTAATGCAAACTACCATTTTTAAAACTCATATAGGTGGACATTACTATATCACAGGCTCTCCATCTGGTTATCTTGGTCGTGGAATACGTGGACGTATGCTCACTCACTAACTACTAGTACAGTATATTAGACAAGCTTATATAGTGAGTAAGCTGAGGCAGATAGGTAGGTAGCAAAAGTGTACAATGGCTTTAGATCAGCTCAAGCAGCTTGTACCATGCCTTCTCCTCCTATCGGTTATGTCGTTCTTGTCCCACGCGAAGGCACAGCAGTGCAACAGCCCCGGTCCCGATCAAAACCGGAAGGGCAACTACTCCATGGACGACACCAACTTCCGATTCAATACGATCGGCAAAGATTACGGGTTCCTATGGACGATGGTTGGCCTGGACTTGCTCCGCAACCTGTCCGACGCCGACGTGAACAACACCGGTGTGTTTTTCATTTTCGATCTTTGGATATCTCTCCGGCAAGTTGGCCAGGAACAGTAATAACCCAAGTGTAGGGGATCGCAACAGCTTTCGAGGGTAGAGTATTCAACCCAAATTTATTTATTCAACACAAGGAGAGCCAAAAAATATTCTTAAGTATTAGCAGCTGAGTTGTCAATTCAACCACACCTGGATAACTTAGTATCTGCAGCAAAGTATTTAATAGCAAAGTAGTATGATAGTAATGGTAACAGTGAAAAAGTAAAGACAGCAGTTTTGTAGTAGTTGTAACAGTAACAACGGAAAAGTAAATAAGCGAAACACAAGATGTGAAAAGCTCGTAGGCATTGGATCACTTATGTCGGATGCGATTCCTCGTGTAATGGCTATAACATAGGGTGATACAGAACTAGCTCCAGTTCATCAATGTAATGTAGGCATGTATTTCGAATATAGTCATACGTGCTTATGAAAAAGAACTTGCATGACATATTTTGTCCTACCCTCCCGTGGCAGCGGGGTCCTAGTGGAAACTAAGGGATATTAAGGCCTTCTTTTAATAGAGAACCGGATCAAAGCATTAACACATAGTGAATACATGAACTCCTCAAACTACGGTCATCACCGAGAAGTATCCCGATTATTGTCACTTCAGGGTTGTCGGATCATAACACATAATAGATGACTACTTGCAAGATAGGATCAACAACACACATATATTCATGAAAACATAATAGGTTCAGATCTGAAATCATGGCACTCGGGCCCTAGTGAAAAGCATTAAGCATAGCAAAGTCATAGCAATATCAATCTCAGAACATAGTGGATACTAGGGATCAAACCCTAACAAAACTAACTTGATTACATGGTAAATCTCATCCAACACATCACCGTCCAGCAAGCCTACGATGAAATTACTCACGCACTGTGGTGAGCATCATGAAATTGGTGATGTAGGATGGTTGATGATGACGACAGCGACGAATCCCCCTCTCCGGAGCCCCGAACGGACTCTAGATCAGCCCTCTCGAGAGAGATTAGGGCTTGGCGGCGGCTCCGTAATGTAAAACGCGATGAAACTTTCTCTCTAATTTTTTTCTTCGTGAAATGGAATATATGAAGTTGGAGTTGAGGCCGGTGGAGCCTCAGGGGGCCTACGAGACAGGGGGCGCGCCCAGGGGGGAGGGCACGCCCCCACCCTCAGACAGGGTGTGGGCCCCTGGTCCTGATTCTTTCGCCAATATTTTTTATATTTTCCAAAACTCATCTCTGTGGATTTTCAGGTCATTTTGAGAACTTTTGTTTTCTGGACAATAAACAACATCAGTCCGGGTTAGTTTCATTCAAATCATGCAAGTTAGAGTCCAAAACAAGGGCAAAAGTGTTTGAAAAAGTAGATACATTGGAGACGTATCAACTCCCCCAAGCTTAAACCTTTGCTTGTCCTCAAGCAATTCAGTTGATAAACTGAAAGTGATAAAGAAAAACTTTTACAAACTCTGTTTGCTCTTGTTGTTGTAAACATGTAAAGCCAGCATTCAAGTTTTCAGCAAGTATTATGAACTAACCATACTCATAATAACACTTAGGTCTCACAATTACTCATATCAATGGCATAATCAACTAGCGAGTCATAATAATAAAACTCGGATGACAACACTTTCTCAAAACAATCGTAATATGATATAACAAAATGGTATCTCGCTAGCCCTTTCTGAGACCGCAAAACATAAATGCAGAGCACCTTTAAAGACCAAGGACCGACTAGACATTGTAATTCATGGTAAAAGAGATCCAGTCAAGTCATACCCAATATAAACCAATAATAATGAATGCAAATGACAGTGTGCTCTCTAGTGGGTGCTTTTTAATAAGAAGGGATGATGACTCAACATAAAAGTAAATAGATAGGCCCTTCACAGAGGGAAGCATGGATTTGTAAAGGTGCTAGAGCTCGATTTTAAAATAAAGAGGAATAACATTTTGAGTGGCATACTTTCACTGTCAACGCAACAACTATGAGATGGCTATATCTTCCATACTATATGCATTATAGACAGTTCCCAAACAGAATGGTAAAAGTTTATACTCCCCCACCACCAACAAGCATCAATCCTTGGCTTGCTCGAAACAACGAGTGCCTCCAACTAACAACAGCCCTGGGGGAGTTTTGTTTAATTATATTGATTTGCTTTGATCTTTTTAGATCATGGGACTGGGCATCCCGGTTACCGGCCCTTTCTCGTGAATGAGGAGTGGAGTCCACTCCTCTTGAGAATAACACACCTAGCATGGAAGATACAGGCAGCCCTTGTTGAAACATGAGTTGCTCGAGCATACAAAACATAATTTCATTTGAAGGTTTGGAGTTTGGCACATACAAATTTACTTGGAACGGCAGGTAAATACCGCATATAGGAAGGTATGATGGACTCATATGAAATAACTTTGGGGTTTAAGGAGTTTGGATGCACAAGCAGCATTCCCTCTTAGTACAGGTGAAGGCTAGCAAAAGACTGGAAGCGACAACTGAAAGAGCGACAACAGTCATGAGCATGCATTAAAATTAGTTCACACCGAGTACAAGCATGAGTAGGATATAATATACCATGAACATAAATATCATGAAGGCTATGTTGATTTTTTTCAACTACATGCGTGAACATGTGCCAAGTCGAGTCACTCAATTCATTCAAAGGAGGATACCATCCTATCATACCACATCACAATCCTTTTAATAGCATATTGGCACGCAAGGTAAACCATTATACACTACTAGGGAAAAGTCTATACACATAATCTTACCAGCAGCGCGCTTTAAAATAAGGCGCTACTGCTACGTAACAGTAGCGCGCTCAAACTTAACTCGCTACTGAAATAAATATAGCAATAGCGCCCGCTCAAAGACGCGCTACTGATATAATTCCCACGAGGCCGCCGCGAGGCTAGTTCTAGCAGCAGCGCATTACCATGAAAAGCGCTACTGCTACTTAGCATAGTAGCAATGCATTTCATCAATAAGTGCTACTGCTAAGTTTACTACAAAAAATTAGTCCCACCTCGCTCCATGAAGAGAGTTTCTACCACCTTAAATATGTTACTTCTCAAACTTTGACAAGCACTTGGTCTTCATTGAACTCTATGTGTAGAATTTGTGGTCGCAATATGAGTCTTCACCGGTTCCTAAACCGGTGAGAACTCATATTGACAAATCAAATTGTACACAAAAAGATCGTTGATGATCAATGTAGTTTTGATATATTGAAGTCTATTTTTACATGCTGACACATAGCAGTAGCGATTTCTTTGTGAAAGGCGCTGCTGCTAGGTAGTTTAGCAGTAGCGTCTTTCTCTATAGCGCGCTACTGCTAAGCCATTCCATCTCCCACCCCCCTCTCCTTTATCCGATCCACTCACACTCACACACTCACTGGATCCCCCCTCAACCCCCTGCACCGGTCCTCCCCCGTTGCCCCTCCTCCCTCTGCACCGCCGTCACCTCCTCCTCCTTGCTGGACTCGGCACTGGCATCCTCCTCCGTCCTTCCTCCACTCGCCGCTGGCCGGCCCCTCCTCGCTCCGCCTTCTTCCTCCGCCCTCCCTCCACTGGCCGCCGGTCGGCCCCTCCTCGCTCCGCCTTCCTCCTCTGTCCTACTCTCTTCTCCCTCCTCGAGTCGCCCCTCCTTCTCCCTCCTCCCTGCTACATTTTGATTTAGTAGGCTAGTTCATATGCAACATTTTGATTTAGTTGATATGATTTAGTTGATTTAGTAGGCTAGTTGATTTAGAACATTTTGATTTAGTTAATTTAGTAGGCTAGTTGATTTAGTTGATTTAGTACGCACCATTTTATTGTTATTTTTTCTGTACATGGATAGGTAGATGCTTTTGTTTTTTTGTAATAAGTTACTTTTTGGCAAAATGAAGGTGGTACCTTGTCATCTAATATGTTACTAGATCTTAGGATTATAATTGTCCATCAAATTGCTTCTCGCGGAAGAACCAAAAATATCACATGCTACTGTTTTTCTTTCATGTGAAGTGGATCGTTAATCCTTTGCTCATATTGCTTTAGGAAAAATGGCGCCACCACCACCACCACTATGTCGACTGTGCAAGTCAAGGTGCACCAGCAGCCTTGCAACTGGCAAGCTGTTCGGCATCTACTTCCAGCTGAGTTTTCGTCATGCGGTGGTAAGAAATTAGATGAAATGTAATAACTATTTTATTTTTAGTGTTGGCATTATTGCATTGTGTAATTTTGCTTATTTTACACAGATCGTCCCATGCAATGTGAAGTTGAAATTCAACAAGCTGACAGGAGACACTGTGACATTTGAGGCTCCTGGGGGCCGTACACTATGGAGGTCGAGAAAGGACGCAATATGTCGCAGATTGGAGGAGATGGATGGGCCCATTTCATCGCCCACATTCGTCTTACTGGTGGTGAGTTGATCAGCTTCTCCTTCAGAGCAGAAAGACCCAAGCTGGCTGTCATTCATCTCAACCTGGTGGAAGATGATGAAGATGACAAAGATGATGAAGATGATGAAGATAATGAGGACCCACTCGATGAAGATGATGAGGACCCACTTCATGAAGCCATTGTAGCTCAAATAACAAGGTTGGGCAAGGAGGAGGTGTCCAACCTGTGGGACATAATTCCGCCACATGCTGACTTTGTCGGGGTGCCATTTGTGACCTGCCTGACAAATACCATGGTTGATCGACATGATATGGTATGGTATACTTACAAATGCAAATTATCCGATGAAATACTTAGTGTACAGTCCAATGATATGGTATGTTGTGTGGAATCTAGTCGATGATATATTTTAGTGTAGAGTTCGATCACATGCTTATTAGTGTAGAATCTAAGGAACTATTAATAGTGTAGATAATCCACATGTACTTATTTGCGAGGCTATTTATTAATTGATATGTTTTTCTTATTCATAAATTGGCAAAGAGCCTATCTGTGAGTTATGGTATCGAGCCTGATGAAGAAGGCTCGGCTGGACTACGCCTTACTGCAAGGGGCTCTGTCACAACCTGTACTTACCGTGTGGACACGGACGGTCGCACACACTTAAACTCGGTTGGGTGAAAGAAATTCCTCGATGGCAAAAATCTTTGTGTTGGACATGCCATCCTAATTACTATGAGGAACACCAACCGCCCAGGCTTGAGGATGATGATTGTCTTCGATATCATCTAGAACTACATATGTGTGTGTGGCTATATCATCTAGAACTACATATGATGATCATCGTCGATATCATCTAGAACTACATATGATGATCGTCGTCGATATCATCTAGAACTACATATGATGATCGCCGTCGATATGACCTTGTACTGCTTGAGGATGCACGTTGACTATGCATGAAATTGTTATCTAGTACTCCCTTCGTTCCAAATTACTCGTCGTGGTTTGAACGAAAACCACGACGAGTAATTTGGAACGAAGGGAGTACTACCTAGTACTTATAATGGTTTATGAATTTGATATCTAGTAGTAGTACATAGTATCTAGTATCTGAAAGGGAAAGGGGTACAGGGGGAAAATGATGAAAGATATAGCAGTAGCAAGGGACTGCGAAATCGCTACAGCTAACTAATCGTAGCGCATTCAGCAAAAGCGATGTTGATATCGTCAACAGTAGTAGCGTGGGTACAGACCGCGCTACTACTATAAGTTAGCTGTAGCGCCTTATTAGTAGCGCGGCTACCTGCGCTGCTGCTAGCCTCAAAACCGCGCTACTACTAGGGTTTTCCCTAGTAGTGATAACTCATAACTAATCAAGCATGGCACAAGCAACTATAATCCCTAAATGTCATTGCAAATATGTTTACTTCATAATAAGCTGAATCAGGAACGATGAACTCATCATATTTACAAAAACAAGAGAGGTCAAGTTCATACCAGCTTCTCTCATCTCAATCAGTCCACATATATCGTCATTATTGTCTTTCACTTGCACGACCGAACGATGTGTATAATAAGAATAGTGCACGTGCATTGGACTAAGCTGGAATCTGCAAGCATTCAACTCAAGAGAGAAGACAAGTAATATGGGCTCTAATTAAATAAACAATCATGCATATGAGAGCCACTAAACATTTTCAATATGGTCTTCTACTCTCGAACCAAAAAGGAAAGAAAAGAAACAAAAACTATTTACACGGGAAAGCTCCCAACAAGTAAAAGAAGAACGAGAAATATTTTTTGGGTTTTCATTTTAATTTCTAATACAAGCATGGAAATTAAACTAACTAATTTTTTTTGGTTTTTCTTAAGGTTTATCAAACACACAAGAAGAAAGCTAGAAAAAGAAAATTAAACTAGCATGGATAATAAAATGAAAGAGTATGAGCAGTGATACGTCTCCAATGTATCTACTTTTCCAAACACTTTTGCCCTTGTTTTGGACTCTAACTTGCATGATTTGAATGAAACTAACCCGGACTGATGCTGTTTTCAGCAGAACTGCCATGATGTTGTTTTATGTGTAGAAAAGAAAAGTTCTCGGAATGTCCTGGAAATCCACGGAGGTACTTTTTTGGAATTAATAAGAATTTTTGGCGAAAGAATTAATGCCAGGGGACCCACGGCCTATCCACGAAACAGGGGGACGCCCCCTGGGCGCGCCCCCCTGTCTCGTGGGCCCCCTGAGGCTCCACCGACCTCAACTCCAACTCCATATATTCCGTTTTGCGGAGAGAAAAATCAGAGAGAAAGTTTCATCACGTTTCACGACACGGAGCCGCCGCCAAGCCCTAATCTCTCTCGAGAGGGCTGATCTGGAGTCCGTTCGGGGCTCCGGAGAGGGGGATTCGTCGCCGTTGTCATCATCAACCATCCTCCATCACCAATTTCATGATGCTCACCACCGTGCGTGAGTAACTCCATCATAGGATTTCTGGATGGTGATGGGTTGGATGAGATTTACCATGTAATCAAGTTAGTTTTGTTAGGGTTTGATCCCTAGTATCCACTATGTTCTGAGATTGATGTTGCTATGACTTTGCTATGCTTAATGCTTGTCACTAGGGCCCGAGTGCCATGATTTCAGATCTGAACCTATTATGTTTTCATGAATATATGTGTGTTCTTGATCCTATCTTGCAAGTCTATAATCACCTATTATGTGTTATGATCCGACAACCCCAAAGTGACAATAATCGGGATACTTCTCGGTGATGACCGTAGTTTGAGGAGTTCATGTATTCACTATATGCTAATGCTTTGTTCCGGTTCTCTATTAAAAGGAGGCCTTAATATCCCTTAGTTTCCGTAAGGACCCCGCTGCAACGGGAGGGTAGGACAAAAGATGGCATACAAGTTCTTTTCCATAAGCACGTATGACTATTTACGGAATACATGCCTACATTACATTGATGAATTGGAGCTAGTTCTATATCACCCTATGTTATAACTATTGCATGAGGAATCACATCCCGCATAATTATCCATCACTGGCCCATTGCCTACGAGCTTTTCACATATTGTTCTTCGCTTATTTACTTTTTCGTTGCTACTGTTACAACAACTACAAAAACCCCAAAACATTTATCTTTACTTTTGCTACCATTACCTTTATTATCATACCACTTTTGCTACTAAATACTTTGCTGCAGATACTAAGTTATCCAGGTGTGGTTGAATTGACAACTCAACTGCTAATACTCAAGACTATTCTTTGGCTCCCCTTGTGTCGAATCAATAAATTTTGGTTGAATACTCTAACCTCGAAAGCTGTTGCGATCCCCTATACTTGTGGGTTATCGGCACCGACGACTAGAATGGTGTGTGAACATAAATGTAAAGTCGGTGAGAAATACGTACTCCCCCAAGCTTAGGCTTTTGGCCTAACTTGGTCTAATGCCAAGGGTAGCCTGGCTGATATCCATAGTTGTAACTGGGGTCGTACTGAGATGCAGCAGCAAATGCCTCCTTAGCTGCGGCATGTTGGCGAGCCGCCTCCGCTCTCCCCTCGTGTTCAGCTGCTTCCTCCCTGGTAACAACATATCTTCCTTTTGCCTGGTAATCAAAAAGGAAAGGAGCAGAAAGAGTAACATGGAGAGAGCTATGTCTGTCAAAGATTAGTCGATACTGGAGGAATTGTTCATTCCTCCTAAGAAAATGATGTTTGACCATAGCGTCATAATCTAAATAAGCAGGAGGCAACACCATATCCCCCTCTCGTGGGGCTATACCAAGATAATTAGCCACATGGGTCGCATAAATTACTCCAAATAAATCTCCAGCCCTACCAGTATTATGCAACCTACGTGCAACTATTGCCCCCAAGTTGTAATATTTATTACCTAACACAACACTCTTGAGGACACAAAGATCAGGGACACACATGTGACATGCTTCATCTTTACCATTAATGCATCTACCAATGAAAAGAGCAAAATAATGTATAGCAGGAAAGTGAATGCCCCCTATGGTAGCTTGTGCTATATCCCTAGATTCTCCCATAGTAATACTAGCAAGAAAGTCTCTAAATTAAGATTTGTGGGGATCATTAACATTGCCCCACTACGGAAGTTTGCAAGAAGTTGTAAAATCCTCTAAGTCCATGGTATAAGATCTATCATAAATATCAAACAGGACACTCTGAGAATTACGTGAACATTTATATTTAAACCTTCTCACAAATGAATCAGTCAATTGATAGTACTGAGGACACTTATCTTGTAAGAAGTCCTCGAGATCGGCATTACACACATATGCGTCAAATTCCTCCTTAAAGCCTGCTTTGACCATAAAATCGTCTGATGGCCACTCACAAGCTCGTACTTCTGCGTCCCTCGGTAGTTCATCGTCTTGCTCACGCATGGCAAGCCAGGGTCCTTTCTTTACTAAGGAACCACCTTGGTAAATTCTCCTAGACATATTTCTTTTTCTGAAAAATTTCTGAAATTTTAGTAACTTCAAAATAAAAGCGAATAAAACTAAACGAAATTGGTAGCAACTGCTCCTACAAGTGCCTAGAGCCTATATCATGCATTAGAATTGCTTGGGACCTCATAAATTTAACATGCAAGCTCAAGAACAGGGTCACCTATGCAGCAAAAATTTGCAATGAATAAAGCACTAGAACAAAAACTAATTGGACCAATAAAGGAGTCACATACCAAGCAACAATCTACCAAAGCAGTTTTGTGAATGGAGCTTTGAGCAAGGAGATCAAAAATCGCAGCAAAATGAGCAGTTGTGCCTTCTAGTTTCATCCATCTCATGATCATCAAAATGAATCCACTAACAAGGTTGATCAAGTCTTGTTAACAAACTCATTCCGAATAACACGGAACCGGAGAAATTTTGAATAACACTAACTTACCTCAACGGGGATATGAACATCCCCAATAACAAGAATATCATACTTTTTCTTGACAGTAGGAAGAGGAAATTCAAAACCTCCAATAATGATAGTTGAACTTTTTCCAATAGAATTGATGCTATGAACTTGAGGTTGTTTCCTCGAAAAGTGTACAGTATGCTCATTACCATTAACATGAAAAGTGACATTGCTTTTGTTGCAATCAATAACAGCCCCTGCAGTATTCAAAAAGGGTCTACCAAGGATAATCGACATACTATCGTCCTCGGGAATATCAAGAATAACAAAGTCCGTTAAGATAGTGACATTTGCAACCACAACAGGCACATCCTCACAAATACCGACAAGTATAGTAGTTGATTTATCGACCATTTGCAAAGATATTTCAGTAGGTGTCAACTTATTCAATTCAAGTCTATGATATAAAGAGAGTGGCATAACACTAACACTGGCTCCAAGATCACATAAAGCAGTTTTAACATAATTTCTTTTAATGGAGCATGGTATGGTTGGTACCCCTGGGTCTCCAAGTTTCTTTGGTATTCCACCTTTAAAAGTGTAATTAGCAAGAACGGTGGAAATTTCAGCTTCCGGTATCTTTCTTTTATTTGTAATGATATCCTTCATATACTTAGCATAAGGATTTACTTTAAGCATATCAGTTAAGCGCATACGTAAGAAGATAGGTCTAATCATTTCAGCGAAGCGCTCAAAATCCTCATCATCCTTTGTCTTGGATGGTTTAGGAGGAAAGGGCATGGGTTTCTGAACCCATGGTTCTCTTTCTCTACCGTGCTTCCTAGCAACAAAGTCTCTCTTATCTTAACGTTGATTCTCTGATTGTGGGTTATCAAGATCAACAGCAGGTTCAACCTCTACTTCATTATTATTGCTAGGTTGAGCATCAACATGAACATTATCATTAACATTAACACTAGGTTCATGTTCATCACATGATTGTGTTTCAGCATCAGAAATAGAAATATCATTGGCATTCTCAGGTGTGTCTACAACAGGTTCACTAGAAGCATGCAAAGTCCTATCATTTTTCTTTTTCTTCTTTTTGGAAGAACTAGGTGCCTCTAAATTATTTCTCTGAGAATCCTGCTCGATTCTCTTAGGGTGGCCTTCAGGATACAAAGGTTCCTGAGTCATTCTACCAGTCCTAGTAGACACTCTAACAGCAAAGTCATTTTTATTATTTAATTCATCAAGCAAATCATTTTGAGCTTTAAGTACTTGCTCAGCTTGAGTGCCAACCATAGAAGCATATTTGCTAATGAGTTTAAGTTTACCTTTAACTCTAGACATATAATCACTCAAGCGTCCTATCTCGGAAGCATTATTCTTTAATTCTCTACCAAGATAAGCATTAAAACTTTCTTCTCTAGCCATAAAGTCATCAAATTCATCTAAGCATGGGATATGAAATTTAGTAGACAGAACTTCAACTTTATCATATCTATAAAGAGAATTTACCTTTTACTATCTGTGTCGGGTTATCAAGACAATGTGTTTCTTCAACAGGCGGTATATTAAGACCATGTATTTCTTCCATAGGTGGTAAATTCTTAACATCTTCAGCTTTAGTACCTTTTTTTCATTGATTTCTTTGCCTCTTGCATATCTTCAGGACTGAGAAATAGAACTCCCCTTTTCTTCGGATTTGGTTTAGGAATAGGCTCAGGAGTTGGCTCAATTGGTTCAGGAATTGCCTCAGGAATTGGCTCAGGGAGAGTCCAATTATTTTCATTAGTCATATTATTCAATAGTAATTCAGCTTTGTTGGCTATTCTTTCCCTGAAAACACAACCAGCACAACCATCCAAGTAGTCCTTGGAAGTATCAGTTAGTCCATTATAAAAGATATCAAGTATTTCACTTTTCTTAAGAGGATGATCAGGCAAAGCATTAAGTAATCGGAGAAGCCTCCCCCAAGCTTGTGGGAGACTCTCTTCTTTGATTTGCACAAAGTTATATATTTCCCGCAAGGCAGCTTGTTTCTTATGAGCAGGGAAGTATTTAGCAGAGAAGTAATAAATCATATCCTGGGGACTACGCACACAACCATGATCAAGAGAATTAAACCAAGTCTTAGCATCACCCTTTAATGAGAATGGAAATATCTTAAGGATATAATAATAGCGAGACTTCTCATCATTAGTAAACAGGGTGGCTATTGATACGTCTCCAACGTATCTACTTTTCCAAACACTTTTGCCCTTGTTTTGGACTCTAACTTGCATGATTTGAATGAAACTAACCCGGACTGACGCTGTTTTCAGCAATACTGCCATGATGTTGTTTTATGTGTAGAAAAGAAAAGTTCTCGGAATGTCCTGAAAATCCACGGAGGCACTTTTTGGAATTAATAAGAATTTTGGGCGAAGAATTAATGCCAGGGGGCCCACAGACTGTCCACGAGACAGGGGGGCGCCCCCCTAGGGCACGACCTCCTATCTCGTTGGCCCCCTGGACCTCCACCGACGTCAACTCCAAGTCCATATATTCACGTTCGGGGAGAAAAAAATCAGAGAGGAAGTTTCATCGCGTTTTACGACAAGGAGCTGCCGCCAAGCCCTAATCTCTCCGGGGAGGGCTGATCTGGAGTCCGTCGGGGCTCTAGAGAGGGGGATTCTTCGCTGTCGTCATCATCAACCATCCTCCATCACCAATTTCATGATGGTCACTGCCATGCGTGAGTAATTCCATCGTAGGCTTGCTGGACGGTGATGGGTTGGATGAGATTTACCATGTAATCAAGTTAGTTTTGTTAGGGTTTGATCCCTAGTATCCACTATGTTCTGAGATTGATGTTGCTATGAATTTGCTATGCTTAATGCTTGTCACTAGGGCCCGAGTGCCATGATTTAAGATCTGAACCTATTATGTTTTCATGAATATATGTGTGTTCTTGATCTTATCTTGCAAGTCTATAGTCACCTATTATGTGTTATGATCCGACAACCCCGAAGTGATAATAATCGGGATACTTCTCGGTGATGACCGTAGTTTCAGGAGTTCATGTATTCACTATGTGCTAATGCTTTGTTCGGTTCTCTATTAAAAGGAGGCCTTAATATCCCTTAGTTTCCACTAGGACCCCGCTTCCACGGGAGGGTAGGACAAAAGATGGCATACAAGTTCTTTGCCATAAGCACGTATGACTATTTACGGAATGCATGCCTAAATTACATTGATGAATTGGAGTTAGTTCTATATCACCCTATGTTTTAGCTATTGCACGAGGAATCGCATCCGGCATAATTATCCATCACTGATCCATTGCCTACGAGCTTTTCATATATTGTTCTTCGCTTATTTACTTTTCCGTTGCTACTGTTACAACTACTACAAAAACCCAAAAACATTTATCTTTACTTTTGCTACCGTTACCTTTATTATCATACCACTTTTGCTACTAAACACTTGCTGCAGATACTAAGTTATCTAGGTGTGGTTGAATTGACAACTCAACTGCTAATACTCAAGAATATTCTTTGGCTCCCCTTGTGTCGAATCAATAAATTTGGGTTGAATACTCTACCCTCGAAAGCTGTTGCGATCCCCTATACTTGTGGGTTATCAAGACTAATTTACGGCGCCGTTGCCGGGGAACATAGCTCTATTCTCTGAGTCACTTGGGATTTATATCTGCTGATCACTATGAAGAACTTGAAAGACGCTAAGACCAAGATTTTGCCCTCAACTACGAGGGGAGGTAAGGAACTGCCATCTAGCTCTGCACTAGATTCTCCTTCTGTTATTAGTAAACTTGCGACACCTAAACCTACTACTGCTATGAATTCTGATATGTTGCATGTTATTGATGATGCCACTTCTGCTATGCATGATGAAACTACTTCTGTGTGTGATACTACTTTGCCATTAGGTGAATTTCTTGATGAACAACTTGCTAGAGTTAGGAGGAATGAAAAGTTTTAAGAACCTAGTATTGATGATAGTGATGATGAAGGTTCCCGCAATGATTATGTATTACCTGTTGTTCCTAAGGGTTATGTTATGAATGAAGCAGCTACTATGGAAATTCTTGCTTGCAATGATAGAAATGATCTTAAGAAATTTCTAGCTAAATGGAAGCAACAGTCTCTCAATGCTAGAATGAAACCCGATCCTGCTTTTGCTACTTCACCTATCTGTGTTACTCATAAGGATTATGAATTCTCTGCTGATCCTGATATTATTACTTTACTTGAATCTGATCCTTTTTATGGCCTTGAATCTGAAACTGTTGTGGCACATCTTACCAAGTTGAATGATATAGCCACCCTGTTTACTCATGATGAGAAGTCTCGCTAGTTATACATCCTTAAGATATTTCCGTTCTCATTAAAGGGTGATGCTAAGACTTGGTATAATTCTCTTGCTCCTGGTTGCGTGCGTAGTCCTCAGGATATGATTTATTACTTCTCTGCTAAATATTTCCCTGCTCATACGAAACAAGCTGCCTTGCGGGAAATATATAATTTTGTGCAAATAAAAAAAGAGTCTCCCACAAGCTTGGGGGAGGCTTCTCCGGTTACTTAATGCTTTTCCTGATCATCCTCTTAAGAAAAATGAAATACTTGATATCTTTTATAATGGACTAACCGATGCTTCCAAGGACTACTTGGATAGTTGTGCTGGTTGTGTTTTTAGGGAATGAACAATCGACGAAGCTGACATATTATTGAATAATATGTTGACTAATGAAAATAATTGGACTCTTTCCGAGCCAGTTCCTGAAGTAATTCCTGAACCAGTTGAGCCAACTCCTGAGCCTATTCCTAAACCTACTCCGAAGAAGAGAGGTGTTTTATTTCTCAGTGCTAAAGATATGCAAGAGGCAAAGAAATCAATGAAAGAAAAAGTATTAAAGCTGAAGATGTTAAGAATTTACCTCCTATTGAAGAAATACATTGTCTTAATATACCGCCTGAAGAACCACATTGTCTTGATAACCCGACACAGGTAGTAAAGGTAAATTCTCCCTATAGATATGATAAAGTTGAAATACCCTCTACTAAATTTCATAGCCCATGCTTAGATGAATTTGATGACTTTATGGCTAGACAAGAAAGTTTTAATGCTTATGTTGGTAGAGAGTTAAAGAATAATGCTTTCGAGATAGGACGCGTAGGTGATAATGTGGCCAGAGTTAGAGATGAACTTCACCCTATGGTTGCTACTCAAGTTGAGCAAGTACTTAAAGCTTAAAATGATTTGCTTGATGAATTAAATAATAAAAATGACTTTGCCGTTAGAGTGGCTACTAGAACTGGTAGAATGACTCAAGAACCTTTGTATCCTGAAGGCCACCCTAAGAGAATCGAGCAAGATTCTCAGAGAAATAATTTAGAGGCACCTAGTTCTTCTAAAAAGAAGAAAAAGAAAGACGATAGGATTTTGCATGCTTCTAGTGAACCTACTGTACACACACCTGAGAATCCCAATGATATTTCTATTTCTGATGCTGAAACTCAATCAGGTGATGAACATGAACCTAGTGATAATGTTAATGATAATGTTCATGTTGATGCTCAACCTAGCAAAAACAATGATGTAGAGACTGAACCTGCTGTTGATCTTGATAACTCACAATCAAAGAATCAACGTTATGATAAGAGAGATTTTGTTGCTAGGAAGCACGGTAAAGAAAGAGAACCAAGGGTTCAGAAACCCATGCCCTTTCCTCCTAAACCATCCAAGTCAAATTATGATGAGGATTTTGAGCGCTTTGCTGAAATGATTAGACCTATTTTCTTACGTATGCGCTTAACATATATGCTCAAAGTAAATCCTTATGCTAAGTATATGAAGGATATCACCACAAATAAAAGAAAGATACCGGAAGCTGAAATTTCCATCATGCTTGCTAATTACACTTTTAAAGGTGGAATACCAAAGAAACTTGGAGATCCGGGTGTACCAACTATACCATGCTCCATTAAAAGAAATTATGTTAGAACTGCTTTATGTGATCTTGGAGCCGGTGTTAGCGTTATGCCTCTCTCTTTATATCGTAGACTTGAATTGAATAAGTTGACACCTACTGAAATATCTTTGCAAATGGCTGATAAATCAACTACTATACCTGTCGGTATTTGTGAGGATGTGCCTGTTGTGTTTGCAAATGTCACTATTTTAACATACTTTGTTATTTTTGATATTCCCGAGGATGATAGTATGTCTATTATCCTTGGTAGACCTTTTCTTAATACTGCAGGGGCTGTTATTGATTGCAACAAAGGCAATGTCACTTTTCATGTTAATGGTAATGAGCGTACGGTACACTTTCCGAGGAAACAATCTCAAGTTCATAGCATCAATTCTATTGAAAAAGTTCCAACTATCATTTTTGGAGGTTTTGAATTTCCTCTCCCCACTGTCAAGAAAAAGTATGATATTCTTATTGTTGGGGATTTTCATATCCCCGTTGAGGTAACTTAGTGTTATTCGAAATTTCTTCGGTTTCGTGTCATTCGGAATGAGTTTCTTAATAAGACGTGATCAACCTTGTTAGTGGGTTCATTTTGATGATCACGAGATGGATGAAACTAGAAGGCACAACCTTCTGTACCCTCATTTTACTTTCTGTTATTTAGAATAAATAAAGCAAAAATAGTATTATCTGTCTATTTTCTGAATTATCCGTGCATTAAAAATAGCCTGAAAATAAAAGTGCTCCAAATGCCCTGCAAATTTAGTATGATTTTTTCTGGAATATTTGAGGACTTTAGGCACTGAAAACACTGTAGGAGGGGCAAGCACCAGGCCACGAGAGAGGAGGGCGCCCCCCCTGTAGGGCGCGCCCCCCTATCTCGTGGGCCCCTGGTGGCTCCCCTCCACTTATGCCAGCACCCACACACTTCATCTTCTACTCAAAAAATCCCCATCCAGCTCAAGCACGAGTTCTAGCTCGTTTTGCTGCGATTTTCGATCTCCTTGCTCAAAGCTCCATTCGCAAAACTGCTTTGGGAGATTGTTGCTTGGTATGTGACTCCTCCATTGGTCCAATTAGTTTTTGTTCTAGTGCTTTATTTATTGCAAATTTTTGCTGCATAGGTGACCATGTTCTTCAGCTTACATGTTAAATTTTTGAGGTCCCAAGCAATTCCAAAGCATGATATAGGCTCTAGGCACTTGTAGGAATAGTTGCTATCAATCTTGTTTAGTCTTATTCAATTTTATTTTGAAGTTACTAAAATTTCAGAAATTTTCAGAAAAAGAAATATGCTTAGAAGAATGTACCAAGGAGGTTCCTCGGCAAAGAAAGGGCCAAGGATTGCTATACGTGAACAAGATGTTAATTTGCCAAGGGACGCAAATGTACGGGCTTGTGAGTGGCCATCCGATGATTTTATGATCGAAGTAGGCTTCAAGGAGGAATTTGACGCGTATGTGCGTAATGCCGAGCTGGAGGACTTCTTACAAGATAAGTATCCTCAATATTATCAATTGACTAATTCCTTTGTGCGGAGGTTCGAATATATTTCTGCGCGTAATTCTCCTAGTGTCATGTTTGATATTTATGATACATCTTATACCATGGATTTAGAGGATTTCACAATTGCTTGCAAACTCCCGCAGTGGGGTAATATCAATGATCCTTGCAAATCGGAATTTAGAGATTTTCTTGCTAGTATTACCGTGGGAGAATCTAGGGACATAGCACAAGCTACCATAGGGAGTATTCATTTTCCTGCTATACATTATTTTTCTCTCTTTACTGGTAGATGCATTAACGGTAAGGACGAAGTATGTCACATGTGTGCTCCTAATCTTTGTGTCCTCGAGGGTGATGTGTCAGGTTATAAAGGTTATAACTTGGGGGCAATAGTTGCACGTAGGTTGCGGAATACTCCCTCCATTCCTAAATATAAGGTGTATTAATTTTTCACAAAGTCAACTGCTGTCTATGTTTGACCAACTTTACAGCAAAATATATAAAGATTTATAATACTAAATATATAAAATATAAAAATATAGTTCATGCTGAATCTAGTGATAATGATTTGGTATTCTAGATATTGATATTTTTGTCTATAAACTTGGTCAAACTTAGAGAAGTTTGACTTTTTAGAAAAATAATACACCTTATATTGAGGAACGGAGGGAGTAATAGTAGAAGGGGAGATTTCTTTGGAGGAATTTATGCAACCCGTGTGGCTAATTTTCTTAATATAGCTCCACGAGAGGGGGACATGATTGTGCCTCCTATTTATTTGGATAAAGAAGCTATGTTTGATCATCATTTTCTTGAGAGAAATGAACAATTCCTCCATTATCGACTAATCTATGACAGACGCAACGTCGTCCCTGTTACTCTTCCTGCTCCCTACCTTTTTGATTATCAGGCAAAAGGAAGATATGTTGTCACCAGGGAAGAAACAACTGAATATGAGAGGGGAATGGAGGTAGCTCGCCAACACACTGCTGCTCAGGAGGCGGTCGCCTCTGCATCTCAGTACTACTCCAGTTTCAGATATCAGCCAGGGGGTCATTGGTCTTAAACCAACTTAGGCCAAAAGCCTAAGCTTGGGGGAGTACGTTTTTCTCACCGACTTTACATTCATGTTCACACACTAGTTGTCGGTGCTCATACTCTTTCATTGTATTATCCATGCTAGTTCAAATTTCTTTTTCTAGTTTTTCTTCTTGTGTGTTTGATAAACCTTAAGAAAAACCAAAAAAAATAGTTAGTTTAATTTCCATGCTTGTAGTAGAAATTAAAATGAAAACCCAAAAAGATTTCTAGATTCTTCTTTTACTTGTTGGGAGTTTTCCCGTGTAAATAGTTTTATTTTCTTTTCTTTCTTTTGGGGGTCGAGAAGACCATATTGAAAATGTTTAGTGGCTCTTATATGCATGATTGTTTATTTAATTTAGAGCCCATATTACTTGTCTTCTCTCTTGAGTTGAATGCTTGCAGATTCCAGCTTAGTCCAATGCACGTGCACTCTTATTATTATACACATCGTTTGGTCGTGCAAGTGAAAGACAATAATGACGATATATGATGGACTTATTGGGATGAGAAAAGCTGGTATGAACTCGACTTCTCTTGTTTTTGTAAATATAATGAGTTCATCGTTCCTAGGTCAGCTATTATGAAGTAAACATATTTGCAATGACATCTAGAGATTATAGTTACTTGTGACATGCTTGATTAGCTATGAGTTATAATGGTTTACCTTGCGTGCCAACATGCTATTAGAATGATTATGATGTGATATGATGGGATGGTATCCTCCTTTGAATGAATTGAGTGACTCGACTTGGCACATGTTCACGCATTTAGTTGAATCAAATCAACATAGCTTTCATGATATTTATGTTCATGGTGGGTTATATCCTACTCATGCTTGTATTCGGTGTGAATTAATTTTAATGCATGTTTACGACTGTTGTCGCTCTCTCAGTTGGTCGCTTCCCAGTCTTTTGCTAGCCTTCACCTGTACTAAGCGGGAATACTGCTTGTGCATCCAAACTCATTAAACCCCAAAGTTGTTCCATATGAGTCCACTATACCTTCCTATATGCGGTATTTACCTGCCGTTCCAAGTAAATTTGTATGTGCCAAACTCCAAACCTTCAAATGAAATTCTGTTTTGTATGCTCGAGCAGCTCATGTTACAATTAGGGCTGCCTATATCTTCCATGCTAGATGGGTTATTCTCAAGAGGAGTGGACTCCGCTCCTCATTCACGAGAAAGGGCCGGTAACCGAGATGCCCAGTCCCATGATCCAAAAAGATCAAAGCAAATCAAAATAATTAAACAAAACTCCCCCAGGGCTGTTGTATTTGGAGGCACTCGTTGTTTCGAGCAAGCCATGGATTGATGCTTGTTGGTGGTTGGGGGAGTATAAACCTTTACCATTCTGTTTGGGAACTACCTATAATGCATGTAGTATGGAAGATACAACCATCTCATAGTTGTTGCGTTGACAGCAAAAGTATGCCGCACAAAATTTTATTCAATCTCTATTTTAAAATCGAGCTCTGGCACCTCTACAAATCCCTGCTTCCCTCTGCGAAGGGCCTATCTATTTACTTTTATGTTCAGTCATCACCCTTCTTATTAAAAAGCACCCGCTGGAGAGCACATTGTCATTTGCATTCATTACTATTGGTTTATATTGGGTATGACTTGACTGGATCTCTTTTACCATGAATTACAATGTTTAGTCAGTCCTTGATCTTTAAAGGTGCTCTGCATTTATGTTTTGCGGTCTCAGAAAGGGCTAGCGAGATACCATTTTGTTATATCATGTTATGATTATTTTGAGAAAGTGTTGCCATCCGAGTTTTATTATTATGGTTTGCTAGCTGATTATGCTATTGATATGAGTAATTGTGAGACCTATGTGTTATTGTGAGTATGGTTAGTTCATAATATTTGCCAAAACTTGAATGCTGGCTTTTCATGTTACAACAACAAGAGCAAATAGAGTTTGTAAAAGTTTTTCTTTATCACTTTCAGTTTATCAACTGAATTGCTTGAGGACAAGCAAAGGTTTAAGTTTGGGGGAGTTGATACGTCTCCAACATATCTACTTTTCCAATCACTTTTGCCCTTGTTTTGGACTCTAACTTGCATGATTTGAATGAAACTAACCTGGACTGATGTTGTTTTCAGCAGAACTGCCATGATGTTGTTTTATGTGTAGAAAAGAAAAGTTCTAGGAATGTCCTGGAAATCCACGGAGGTACCTTTTGGAATTAATAAGAATTTTTGGCGAAAGAATTAATGTCAGGGGGCCCACAACCTGTCCACGAGACAGGGGGGGCGGCCTCCTATCTCGTGGGCCCCCTGGACCTCCACCGACGTCAATCCAACTCCATATATTCACGTTCGGGGAGAGAAAAATCAGAGAGAAAGTTTCATCGCGTTTTACAACACGGAGCCGCCGCCAAGCCCTAATCTCTCTCGGGAGGGCTGATCTGGAGTCCGTTCGGGGCTCCGGAGAGGGGGATTCATCGCCGTCGTCATCATCAACCATCCTCCATCACCAATTTCATGATGGTCACCGCCATGCGTGAGTAATTCCATCGTAGGCTTGCTGGACGGTGATGGGTTGGATGAGATTTACCATGTAATCAAGTTAGTTTTGTTAGGGTTTGATCCCTAGTATCCACTATGTTCTGAGATTGATGTTGCTATGAATTTGCTATGCTTAATGCTTGTCACTAGGGCCCGAGTGCCATGATTTCAGATCTGAATCTATTATGTTTTCATGAATATATGTGTGTTCTTGATCTTATCTTGCAAGTCTATAGTCACCTATTATGTGTTATGATCCGACAACCCCGAAGTGACAATAATCGGGATACTTCTCGGTGATGTATGTAGTTTGAGGAGTTCATGTATTCACTATGTGCTAATGCTTTGTTCTGGTTCTCTATTAAAAGGAGGCCTTAATATCCCTTAGTTTCCTCTAGGACCTCGCTTCCAAAGGAGGGTAGGACAAAAGATGCCATACAAGTTCTTTGCCATAAGCACGTATGACTATTTACGGAATACATGCCTACATTACATTGATGAATTGGAGCTAGTTCTATATCACCCTATGTTATAGCTATTGCATGAGGAATCGCATCCGGCATAATTATCCATCATTGATCCATTGCCTACGAGCTTTTCATATATTGTTCTTCGCTTATTTACTTTTCCGTTGATATTGTTACAACTACTACAAAAACCAAAAAACATTTATCTTTACTTTTGCTACCGTTACCTTTATTATCATACCACTTTTGCTACTAAACACTTGCTGCAGATACTAAGTTATCCAGGTGTGGTTGAATTGACAACTCAACTGCTAATACTCAAGAATATTCTTTGGCTCCCATTGTGTCGAATCAATAAATTTGGGTTGAATACTGTATCCTCGAAAGCTGTTGCGATCCTCTATACTTGTGGGTTATCAGCTATATCACTTAACTCGGTAAGATGAGCCACAACAGTTTTAGATTCAAGGCCATAAAAAGGATCAGATTCAACCAAAGTAATTATTTCAGGATCAACGAAGAATTCATAATCCTTATCAGTAACACAGATAGGTGAAGTAGCAAAAGCAGGGTCAGGTTTCATTCTAGCATTAAGAGATTGCTGCTTCCATTTAGCTAATAACTTCTTAAGATCATATCTATCTTTGCAAGCAAAGATAGCTCTAGCAGCTTCCTCATCCATAACATAACCCTCAGGAACAACAGGTAATTCATAATCAAGGGGAGAACTTTCATCATCAATAATAGCATCTTCAATAATTTCATTCTCTCTAACCCTAGCAAGTTGTTCATCAAGAAATTCACCTAATGGCAAAGTAGTATCACACACAGAAGTAGTTTCATAAGTATCATGCATAGCAGAAGTGGCATCATCAATAACATGCGACATATCAGAATTCATAGCAGTAGCACGTTTAGGTGTCGCAAGCTTACTCAAAACAGAAGGAGAATCTAGTGCAGAGCTAGATGGCAATTCCTTACCTCCCCTCGTAGTTGAGGGAAAAAACTTTGTTCTTTCGTCTTTCAAGTTCCTCATAGTGATCAACAGATATAAATACCAAGTGACTCAAAGAATAGAGCTATGCTCCCCGGCAACGGCGCCAGAAATTAGTCTTGATAACCCACAAGTGTAGGGGATCGCAACAGCTTTCGAGGGTAGAGTATTCAACCCAAATTTATTGATTTGACACAAGGGGAGCCAAAGAATATTCTTAAGTATTAGCAGTTGAGTTGTCAATTCAACCTCACCTGGATAACTTAGTATCTGCAGCAAATTATTTAGTACCAAAGTAGTGTGATAGTAATAGTAACAGTGGCAAAAGTAAAGATAGCAGTTTTGTAGTAGTTGTAACAGTAGCAACGGAAAAGTAAATAAGTGAATCACAAGATGTGAAAAGCTCGTAGGCATTGGATCAGTGATGGATATTTATGTCGGATGTGATTCCTCATGTAATAGCTATAACATAGGGTGACACAGAACTAGCTCCAGTTTATCAATGTAATGTAGGCATGTATTCCGAATATAGTCATACGTGCTTATGGAAAAGAACTTGCATGACATCTTTTGTCCTACCCTCCCGTGGCAGCAGGGTCCTAGTGGAAACTAAGGTATATTAAGGCCTCCTTTTAATAGAGAACCGGACCAAAGCATTAACACACAGTGAATACATGAACTCCTCAAACTACGGTCATCACCGAGAAGTATCCCGATTATTGTTACTTCGGGGTTGTCGGATCATAACACATAATAGATGACTATAGACTTGCAAGATAGGATCAAGAACACACATATATTCATGAAAACATAATAGGTTCAGATCTGAAATCATGGCACTCGGGCCCTAGTGACAAGTATTAAGCATAGCAAAGTCATAGCAACATCAATCTCAGAACATAGTGGATACTAGGGATCAAACCCTAACAAAACTAACTTGATTACATGGTAAATATCATCCAACCCATCACCGTCCAGCAAGCCTACGATGGAATTACTCACGCACGGCGGTGAGCATCATGAAATTGGTGATGGAGGTTGGTTGATGATGACGACGACGACGAATCCCCCTCTCTGGAGCCCCGAACGAACTCCAGATCAGCCCTCCCGAGAGAGATTAGGGCTTGGCGGCGGCTCCATATCGTAAAACGTGATGAAACTTTCTCTCTGATTTTTCTCTCTGCGAAACAGAATATATGGAGTTGGAGTTGAGGTCGGTGGAGCCTCAGGGGACCCACGAGACAGGGGGCACGCCCAGGGGGGAGGGCGCGCCCCCCACCCTCGTGGACAGGGTGTGGGCCCCTGGTCTATTCTTTCGCCAGTATTTTTTATATTTTCCAAAACTCATCTCGGTGGATTTTCAGGTCATTCCGAGAACTTTTGTTTTCTGCACAATAAACAACATCATGGCAGTTCTGCCGAAAACAGCGTCAGTCCAGGTTAGTTTCATTCAAATCATGCAAGTTAGAGTCCAAAACAAGGGCAAAAGTGTTTGGAAAAGTAGATACGTTGGAGACGTATCAAGCAGCTAAGCATCGACGAGGCGTTGTTCAGCATCACCATGGTCTATCAGCCGCTGATGGACCAGAGCTGTAGTGGCCTCACCTTCCTGATCCTCTCTTACAGGTTGCTAACAAGTCTCGAGGCGTATGTGGGGGCAAATAGCTCCTTAGCGAAGCAACTGGTGGCCACAGATTTCTCCAACCCTACAACCCGAAGGGCCTCCGTCTCCGGCAGCTCCGTCTCTATCAGGATCGGTGCACTGGATAACCTCACCACCTCGGGCACGAGGTATAACAATAGCATTATGGTTGTCGTCATCAACATTGATCCGGTGGCAGCTGCCATCTCTAACTATTCAGTGTGGATTGACTACGACCGTGTGGGGCATAGCCTGTCGGTCTACATGGACGTTGAGGGTAAGCTCAAGCCTGGTAACACCATAGCCGAGGTGAACCTTAGGATCAGCAGCAACGATTTCCCATACGTCTATTTCGGCCTCCTCTCGACGACCGCGCAGCTGCTTCGTGCCGGAGGCATAAATTGCGTGCAACAGTCGAGGGCCTACCTCGCTACTACCAGGAGCAGGAGGACAAAGCAGGTGGGTTACTGTCGAGGAAGGAAACCATCATAACCTCCATCCTCGGGTCGATAGCCGCCACCGCCGGGATGGCTGCCGCCGTGGCGTGCTACTTTAGCTCTAGGTATCGGCGGTGGCACAAGGACCTAGACAAGCTCGCCAGGTCTATGGAGCTCTCCCAGCGCTGTCCCAAAGAAGATCGACTTCGCTGACATCTACAAGGCCACCCGCAACTTCCATGAAGACATGAAGCTCGATGGAGGTGGGTCCGGTACAGTGTACAGGTGCACGCTCCCTGTTGCCGCTTCTAAGACGGAGCAACCGATGGATGTGGCCATCAAGAGGTTCACTCGTGACGTGCAGGACCGCCGCTACGATGACTTCCTCGCTGAGGTTAGCATCATCAACCAGTTGCGCCACAAGAACATCGTCCCCCTCATCGGTGAGCATTGTCTAACTACTACTACGATTCATTATAAGTGTTGTAGATTTAAATTTACCCGAGTTCAAAACTGCAACACTTATTTTGGATTGAAAAAAGTACTCCCTCCTCTCCATAATGTATTATGAGACAAAGGGAGTACTCTCTCCGTTACAAAATATAGTGCTTCCTCTATTCTTGTGCTTCAATTTTGACCATAAATTTAATCAACGAGACCGACTGCGGCGGGAGGAAAAGTTATACCAGTGAATTCGTATTCAAATGAAGTTTTCGATTATATAATTTTTCTCTCGCCACAGTCTGTCTTGTTAGTTAAATTTATGGTCAAAGTTGGACCTCGGAAAGCGCGAGCGCACTATATTTTTGAATGGAGGGAGTAGTATTTAATGTAATTCTGATGTCACTTTAGCCCCTCACTACTCCCAAAGTTTATTTGTAGGGCTTTATTTTAACTTGGACTTAAGATTTTGTATGACTCTCCGCTTAAATATTTAGGAAGAATGATTAGGCCCTGTTTGGTTCATAAGTTTTAGGACTTTTTTTAGTCTCAACTTATAAGTATCAAGTCCTTAAAAAGTCCCTACATGTTTGGTTCCTAGGACTTAAGTCCCTATAAAACCATATTACAACTATAAGTCCCTATAAGACTCTCCTTGAAAGTCTTATTTCATAAGTCTCAAATGCCCACTTTAAGTCCCTATAAGTACCTCCTGTTTGGTTTAGATGGGATTTATAGGGACTTTTTTAAGTCTCTAAACCAATAAGTTCCTGGAAACAAACACCCTCTTAGTGTCTTTGTTACTCCCATTGTTTGATTCATTATTGGAAGCGTACAAAATTTTAGTTCATTATCACTCATTCATTATTTGTCGGTTTAACCTTCGTTACATATCCATTCTAGGCTTCTAATTACGCACTCATAGAACTACAGATGTCGAAGGATGATTTTCCTAACTATATGCGCTTCATCATTTTTCAGGCTGGTCTTATAACAAGGGTGTGCCGCTGCTTGTGTTTGAGTTCATGGCTAAATGGCAGTTTAGACCAACATCTCTTCCATGGAGGCGGTAGTTACACTAGACAGCACCACACCAGTAATGCCATCGGGCAATGGGAAACACGTTACGAGATTCTCAAGGGCATAGCCACCGCCTTGCACTATGTCCACCACGAGTACGAGCCTCTGGTGCTCCACCGTGACATCAAAGCGAGTAACAATAACATCATGTTGGACTCGAGCTTCCGCGCTCGCCTCGGCGACTTTGGCTTGGCTTCCACCGTCGCCGTTGATAGGAACTCCATCACTGGCATGGGTGGTACATGGGGCTACATCGCACCAGAGTATCCAGTTTGCCCCCAGGCAACACGACAAACGGACATCTATGCGCTCGGTGTGCTCATCCTCGAGGTTGTCATAGGACAACGGGCGCTCGTTGATCATCAGGTGGTGGATGACGATGACATCCACATCACCGATAGGGTGTGGCGTCAGCACCATGAGGGGAAGTTACTGGAGTGCATGGATGCCATGTTGATCAATGATTCTTCCCCTGATGATGAGGAGCAGCTAGACACTATCGGCGATGTGAAACGCATGTTGCTCCTGGGCTTGGCCTGCAGCGACCCGAACCCGTCAAACCGGCCAACCATGCCTGAAGTGGTGCGTGTCATCGCCAAGTCAAGTCCGCCGCCACATGTTCCTCCTCAGAAGCCAATATTTGTGTGGCCACCGCAGGAAGAGGGGCGTTCAGGGGCCTCCGATGATGATAGCACGGGTACATCGATGATGAATAATCTCGACAAGAGTATCGTAAGCACCACCTGACCACTAGAGAACATGCCTCATTTCAACTCCAACATTCTGTGTACGTCACGGCAAGCAATTCCTCTGGTCCATGAGGAAATGCTAAGGAGCATATATAGTGAAAATGAAAATTCACTTGTTTCATTTAATGTTGATGTGATTTTGCCCAATTTAAGAAGCTTGAGTATTTGTTATGTATAAGTTAATGTCATGAGTCATATGTATGAAATAAATAAATATATACTGTATATCAGATTTTGGCCATCACCATCGACTTAAATATAGAACAATCGAATCAGATATAGGCACTCATATTGACAACGTGTATAGTTGCCTTTGCTGTACAAGGCATGGAAAGTCAAAGATTGATGTCCAACAAACTATGATAAGCACCATCAAGCCCTTAGTTTATGTTGATGTCCAATCCATTCTCGTAGTTTCGAGGCAATAGTGATATTTTTGGAGAGTTGCTCTCTTAGTCTGTTTTAGTGAAGTTTAGAGGGCCCTGTTTGGTAGGTGTAGAAGTACCATTTCTGTCGTATTTTTGTTAACAGTTTTGCTCGTCGGTGCTTGCCGCAGCGTGACATTTGTTGCCGGCAGAACGATCCCTTGAAGTATGATTATCTAAGGACTAACGGATGGCCAACTTAGACCACGCCTTTGTCAGCCATGTGCAATACAATATGCTTAAAGGTGAGTACATATCTCAATAAGATACTTGCTGAATAGGATAGGGACATGTAAATTCAATTAAAGTAGTCGTACTATGAAGACCAGGAATACCGGGCAATTGACTGAACGCTAATGATTTCGCTATGCAGGCCGGCCGCTTGTTCCACATACGTACGCAGGTAACGCAGCTACTCTGCCCGGCCAGCCAATCACACATGGTGGGGCCAAAGACTCCAGCAAATTGTTCCCCAGTAATAGGCTCTACTATGCCGCCAAATGGTGGGGTCAAAGACTCGATCTTTCTTTTAGTTACAACATTGTTTCATCCTCTCCTATTTAGCATCTTTCCGGAAGAACCCCCGCCCTCCTATTTAGCTTTGGGAAAACTATGGAGACCTACGAAAATCAACACGAGATGGCGTTATATCAGCTCAAGCAGCAGTTTGTCCCATGTCTCCTCCTGTCGATCAACACTTTCTTTTCTCACGCGGCGCCGGGCTATGGAAATGCCTCGAAAACTCCAACCTAGATTGAGGAGCAACTAGACCTTTGGACGGGGCGCGGATTCTCTACCTTGCTGTGGCGAAGGCACCGGTGACTTCGCCACAGGATCAAGAATGGAAGGCTAAGATCGCTGCAAGTATTGTCCCGAGTATTGTTCACATGAAATTACTGTTTGTTCGTACTGTTGAAAGTACTGTTTGGATCCCTTGTAGCATCCAATCTGGGACATTGGTTTCCAATCCGACGGGTGAAACTGATCAAAGCTAGAGGTTACTGTTTACCTATGCCTTTGCCACAGCAAGGCAGAGAATCCACATCCCTCTGGACGACACCATGGCAATCCCTAAACAGCGCCTGTAGCACCCCTTATAGCATCTCTAGCAGACCCCGTATTATGCCGACCCTGTTTTACGGGTCGGCTACGCGGGGTCTGCTCGACCGCAGCCCGCATCGACCCGTAAACCGAAAACCCCCGATAAGCGAATTTGACAGCGATTCTGACAATTGAGTTCAAATTCGAACAACTAAACATAGTTCGCACGCAAATAAAATCATTGTTTTGTATGACAAACACAAAAGGACTTCATGCAAAAGCGACGACCACGTCCATCGTCATCTTGGTCGCTTTTCACCCGTTGCCATGATCTTCACTCCGCACCACCTCCATCGATGCCATCGCCGCCCCCGAATCCATCGACGACACTTGTTCCAACTCCGACACCGAAAGTATCGCCGAGCGCACTGAATGCATCAGCGGCATTGGTTCCAAATCCCGACGAGAAAGCATTGCCAGCACTGAAGCACGCACCGGCCAACGCTAGAATCCTCCTCTTCAAGATGTCTCTCCTTGCCATATCATGCCATTCTTTGGTGATGTTGTCCATGTCATCGCGGTTCATTGTCATGATCCTATTCTCTTCGGCAAGAAGCTTGGACATGGCTTTGTTCTCAGTGGCACGTGTTATTCTCTCCTCAATGGCCGCCTTGTGCAACCACTAGTAGAAAACATGGCATCAGTCCTGGTTCCAGAGGGCCTTTAGTCCGGGTTCTGGAACTGGGACAAAATGATCGGGACTAATGCCCATTACTTTTAGTCCCGGTTGGCTTACGAAACGGGACTAAAGGAGCTCCACGTGGCCGCTGTGGGGCGCCCAGGCAAGGGGACCTTTAGTCCCGGTTGGTGTACCAACCGGGACTAAAAGGCAGCCACGCGTCATCAGCTCCCGGGCGATGGTTTTTTTTAAAGGGGGTTAAGGGGTTTTGGAGGGTTTAGGAGTTTCATATTGTGTTAGCTAGCTACTACATATAGAAAGAAGTGACCTCTCTTTCTCCGTGCTTGGTCGACGCTAGCTAGTACATATAGAGAGAGCTCGACGCTAGCTAGTAAGCAAATGAAGGAACCATTAGTTACACAACATCGTCATGAACATATATAGAGAGAAGTGACCTCTCTTTCTCTGTTCTTGGTCGAACAACAAGTTTTCGTATATCTATCTGACGCTAGTACATATGTACAATATAACATCTCTTACGATCCCTAACATCATCTACCTAAAATCCATTTGCAAATCTGTATGGTATTCTCCGTTTTAGGTATGACGTGGTCAACAAAGAATCCCGCCAATTCCTCTTGCATTGCTCGTATGCGATCATGTGGTAGGAGTTCATCCCGCATCTGCCAGATCTAATTTAAAGAAGGGAGTCAATACATATATATGAATGAAATTCAACACAAGTGATGGTAATAAAAAAGAATTATGAATATTGTTTACGTACTTCAAATTGTTTTGAAGTTATGCCCCGCTCAAGGGTCGACTTGCGAATGAACTCGCAAACGTAGTATCCACATAAATTGTTTTCGGGTGCCTGCCACAAGCACTTTACGAGAATAGGGTTCAATCAAACTGATAATCAAGCATGATAACGGTATTGATAAAACTAGAATCAATGAGAGATGCACGAAACTAGCTAGTACTACTTACTTTGGGGTGTGTAAATCGCAGCTCCTTCTTCAGACCCGGGACCATTCCAGTGAACTTTTTCCAAACCCTGCCCGACAAAGAAAATGATTACTTGATATCAGAAAATGAACGAAAGTTGCTGATATGGTGCGACAATGATTGAACTTACCTCTGGAGCATTTCACTCATGTCCGCCCACTCCTTTTCCTCTTTATGTCTCGAGTCTAAGATAGTTACTACTGCCCCGTCAAGCTTAATGGATAGCAGAATAAAGTGGAATCTGCGCACGCATAACTCATCAACTAAACTTAACCTCGAGTAAGCAAAACCGAATATGCACAAGATAGTTACACTCACTTGAAGTTGTAAGGAAAGAGTATTTCCCTTTTGTTTTGATGTCGAAGGAAGGCTTTTAGCAAGTTATCCTCAGTGTTGGTGGCTCTATTTTGTACCGCCCATTCATTTACGGTATTTGGGCTAATGAACCAAATGTCATAGATTTGTCCTCTTTTGCATTCAACGATCCTCAATCTGCATAATATAGTGAGGATAATTATATATACATGCAATGAACTAGCTGAACTAGAGACTTGATTACAGAAATAATACTTACAGATAGTAGCAAGTCATGAGTTGTTTCTCGATGGACTCTTGATTGAATAACTGAAATAATATAATTCCACAAATTCAACAGGCATCAAGTCGACTCCAATGAAGTTATGCTCATCTTTAATTCCCAGCATCATACTTTCGGTCCCAGACTTGCTGCAGGTTTCCAACAAGTACCAGTCATGCAATCTTTGCATCTCCTAAAGACCTCTACTATCTCAGCCATTTCAAACTGTACATCATCGCCCATGTAATCACCAAGAGTGGTACCGGGCGCTAGCCCTGGATGATTAGCGATATCTCTAGACACCTTGAGTGGGGCGCATGATTGCTTCTCCTGTTCGACGAGCTGGGGAATTGTTTTCCCACATCGTCTGGCAGCACTGGTAGTACTTCCCGATCGCCTCGCTTCATCATATGTCTTTGCAATAGAGCGATCATAGTGTGATTGCGGCGGAGGTGGTGGTGGACGGTTAAGGGCATCCAGAGTGCGCTTCGCTTTCATCGGATCTATTGTTTCCTTCGGAGGTGGACGTTTCTATTCAAAATGGGCCTGCACTTCGGCATCCACGATGTCCTTGGTTTCCTCGTCAGCCCTCTCATATCGTAACTTTGGAGGAGCCATGAGGCTTGGACCAGGTTTGAATTTCTTCCTGCCTGTTGTATTGCTAGCCGCCAGAGCGACGATGGCTCTCTTCCGCCGCTGCTGAGGAGGCGAAGTCCGCTGATGCGCAGGAGACAGCTGAGGTGAAAGAGGACTCTGCTGAGGGGGCCTCCTCCGCTGGAGACGGCGGCTGAGGCGGCGGAAACAGCTCACGCACCGGAGACGTCTCAGGCAGCTGAGACGGCTAAGCTAGACCGTGAGAAGTCTGCCGAGGGGCCTCCTCCGGCTGAGTCTGCTGAGGCGGCGTCCAGTTTGTAAGCTTGATGTTCTCCTTTCTTCATAGACAGGTACTCCTTAAGACATTTTCCAGAAGAATCTCCCCTTCACCTATAGGGTACTCAAGCTCCAGCGCCTCAAATCCCTCCATTATTTCATCCACCCGACAATAGAAAAGCCATGTGGAATCGGACGACAATGGAAAGTTCCCTCAGCTCGAGGAGATAAGACAGAGCCGACCGCCACCTTCAAGGTCAGGTTATGGCATTTTGCCATTAGCACACAATGTTTATTCTCCGTGATACTATCCACGGGGTACCGAGGAGCCGTGATATTAGGCTGAACAAGCTCCATGGAAGCCACGTTGCTTCTCTGCTGAGATGGTGGGGTAGCTTCAGGGGCAGTGTCGAATGAAGGATCTTTGTGCCACTGAGATGGTTGGCCGGTAGCTCCCTGGCTCTCAAGTTCCTCTAGTTTCGCTAATCTTGCATCGATCTTCTGCATTTCGCTTGCTTCCTCTTTCTTCTTTCTCTCTCGGCTTCTATAACCACCGCTATCGGGAAATCCATGCACCCACGAAAAAAAGTTTCGTGGCATTTGGACTCCGTTTGGTATTGATATTCTGCGAAGTAAAAAATCAACTGGCATTGGGCACTATGGCAATAAGTTAGTCCCAAAAAATGATATAAATTTGCTAGTAAATGAGTATGAAACATCCAAGAATGATACTTTAAGCATGGAACAATCAAAAATTATAGATACGTATCAGGCGACGCTGGCGGCTGCCCTATAGGAAAGCGAGGAGGACGAGCAGCGCAAGGAGGAGGAGGAGGAGGAGGCGGCGTACCAAGCGCGCATGGCGGATGCCATGACGCTCTCCGCTGCTGGCGACTGCGTCGTGTCGCCGTTGAGGCCACCGTCCCCCGTCAAGGCCGAGCCGGCTCCACCCACCATCAAGCCGGAGAGCTTCTCATGAAACAGGGTGGTGCGCGAGTGGGTAAGCGCGCCAGCGAACTGGTTGGGGGCGACGCCGGCTCAGGAGCAGCTCTACCTCGAGCAATGGCGGCATCAAAGGCTGGCTGAGGAGCGCCGCGAGGGCGAGTACCTCGAGATGCTGAAGCACGACGCGGAGGAGGAGCGCCGCGAGGTGGAGGAGGAGGAGCGCCTTGCCCGCGGTGGGCCAGCCTAGACGGCGGCAGTACAGCCAGCGGCGGATGACATCGCTTGAGCGTGGTTGACGACGTTTCCTTGGGCTGGCTCAGCGGCGACGCTCATCGACCTTACCGACCACGATGAGGATGCCTAGAGCAGCGCACCTCCTCGTAGTTTTTAATTTTATTTAATGTTTTAATTTGTAAAAGTGGAATTGTGGGAAGGCCAGCATTAATGTATTTTATGATTATATCTAAAGAAAGTCTTCTTTTTTAGGGATCTAAAGGAAGTCTTTAGTCTTCACCGCGGCATGGTGCTGAGTGGTTTGGCCGGTTGGATAGAGACATGCATGATGCATGTGAAGTTCGATTCCAGGACTAGTTAACGGATGGCCAACTAAAACCGTCGCTTTAAAAAGAGCGTCTGGTGTGACCAGTTCTTCATGTGCAATACAATATGCTTAAAGATGACTACATATCTGGATAAGATACCTGCTGAACGGACAGAGATCACGTGACTTGGCAAGTCACGCTGTATCTGGCGGCTATGCATCAGCCACTCAAACGCCATCCAAGGGACAGCAACCGTCCAAAGCAGAAACACCCCCACACTTGTCCATACAGCGTAGCACAAGCCAGGACAAAGTCATTAGAAAATACAAATACTAATACTTTTCCAGACAATTAACAATTAACAGTAACAATCAGTTAAGAATAAAAAAAAAACACATTTTCAGCCTGTTTGCGTTATACAAATGACATTGTATACCGAGTGCAAGTGCTCATCATTTATTAGTCACCTAGAGCATCTCCAAGGCGGACCTGCAAACCTCCTGCAACCGTCCGGACCGCGCTGTCCAGACTGAGGAAGCCATCCAACACAGTCCTGTATCGGTCCGCGGAGCGGTCCGGACGCGATTTCTCCCGCAAATCGGAGACAAAAATGGAGGAGGTTTACGGGAGCCCGGACCGATCCCAAGCCCGTTTCTGACCGCCCTGGCCAACCAAAAACCCCTCCTCACTCCCGCGTGCGCTCCCACACGGCGTCAGCTGCCCACACATATGCAGCTGTAGAGCGCGCCACTCAACATTAAAGTCGGCTCAGGGCGGATGCGACCTCTCGTTGCCTCGGCCATTGAAGCGGCGCACTGACCGAGGATGCCATCTGTGATGCGTCTCCGGTGTCCGTGCATGTTCAATGCCGGAGATGCTTGGCTGGACGGGACGGATATCTATCGCGCCCCTTCAGTGCCGTTGTCCGTTCATCTGCCGTCATTAAGCAGGCTCGCCGACCGAGAAACCCACTCCGACGCCGCGTTTTGATGCACCCGGACGCCCGGCCTCACCAGAATCTGCGATATAAAGGCGGCCACACCCGGGATAACTACACAGCCGCATCTCCTACACGCCGCCGGTGAACCATCAGCCGGCCCGGTGGGACGACGACAGTCAAGGCGCCACCATTTCCCTCGTCGACCTCACGTCCACCGGCGACGGACAAATCTATCATGTTTGTACGAAAATCCGGCCGTGTTTGCATGAATTTCATCCGTTTTGTTGAAATATAGTTTGAACTGTATGCGACTAGTGTTTGCATGAACCAAGCGTCGTGTTGTTGTTAATGGGGGTTAGCGCACGGACGAGCACCGTTTGAATGCGGAGAGAAGACGCGTGCATCAGGAAGCGGCGCATGCGACGCTATTGGCTGGTACACCGCTTCAATGCCAGCTCCAGTGGGAGGTCACATCTACTCTGGGCCGACATGAATGCGACACCGACAATTTCAAGTGGCGCTAACCGCTTCGGGCGGGAAAGCACACGAGCGAGGGAGAGAGTTTTGGGTGGGTCAGGATTATCGGACGTGTGCGTGGCAGCAGTCCGGACGCCCGCAAAGTCCTCCTCTCCCCCCGGTTTGCTTCTAGTTTGCGGTAAAAAAGGACATCCGGACGAGTCGACGGATAGATGTGGGACTGTATTGGATGGCAAAACATGTTTGAATAGTGCTATGTGGATCGTATATGTGCGATTTAAGGGTACACGTCGAAGATATCCTAACTGGCTAGAAAAATTATAATCACTTCACTCAGTATACAATGCCATTTGTATAACGCAGACAGGTTTGTATTGTTAACTGACTGAACTAATGACCGAAAACGAGCTGAAAAACTAATGTTCGGTTCGGCTGTGCTGCGCTGGATGGACCGAGCGTGTAAGAGTGGGGTGTTTTTGTTCTGGATGGCTGCTGTCCGTTGGATGGTGTTTGAATGGCTGATGTATAGCCGCAAGTTGCAGCGTGACTTGCTATGGACAAGTCACCTGATCTCTGTCCGGCCGGGTCGGGTGCGTGCATCTATATAAAATGAAATGAAATGATTGTGGAATCTTCATAAGCAAGCTCACTCACTGGCTAACTAGTATATGAAGCAAGCTTAGCGATTAAGGCGAGGCTAGAAAGAGTGGGGAAACCTTCAATGGCGTTAGATCAGCCCAAGCAGCTTGTCTCATGTTTTCTCCTCCTGTTGACCATGGTGTCCTTGTCCCAGGCGAAGGCGCAGCAGTGCAAAAGCCCTGATTCCGACCAGGATCGGAGGACAAACTACACCATGGACAATGCCTTCGAATTCCATCTGATCGACAAAGCATCCGGCAGGGTCATCAGCTTCGCCCGTAACTCCTTCTCCAACTCCAATGTGAGTAACACGGTTGACCTCAGCTTCCTCCGTGACCTCTTCGTGTCTGATTCCTATGTGAACAATACAGTAGCGTTGTCCACCTTCGGTCTATGGCGACCTCTCTCGCGTGTTCGCTACGAGCTGCTGGGGTCGTTCAGCGTCACCATCGTCTATCAGCCGCTGCCGGACCAGAGCCTTAGTGGCCTCGCCTTCCTCATCATCCCTTTCTCCGACCGAACGGATCTCGTGTACGGGGCAAATAGCTCCTTGGCGAAGCAGCTGGTGGCCAGCGATGTCGGCTCGCTCCACCTTTTGAAACCTACATCTGGAAGCGCTCCCGTCTCCGGTAGCTCCGTCTCCGCCTCCGCCAGGATTGGTGCGCTGGCTAACCTCACGGCCAGAAGGTACGATAGTAGCGTCATGGTTGTCGATATCAACATCGATCAGGTGGCAGCTGCCATGTCTAGCTATTCGGTGTGGATCGACTACGACCGTGTGGGGCGTAGCCTGTCGGTCTACGTGGACTTTGCAGGCAAGCCCAAGCCTAACAAAACCATAGTTGAGACGCAGAACATCAGCAACCTGGATTCCCCATTCTTCTATTTTGGCCTCCTCTCCACCACCCAGCAGCGGCTTCGGGCTGGAGACATCACATGGAGCGCAACCGTCGACGACCTCCCTCCCCCTGTCTACTACCCCAACAAAGGCGGCTTCCTAACAAAGAAAGTAACCATCCTGTTCTCAGTCTTTGGGTCCGTAGCCGCTGCAGCCGCGATGGCTGCCGCCGTGGCATGCTACTTAAACTCGATGTACCGGCAGTGGCACAAGGACCTGGTCCAGCTCGCCAAATCCATGGAGCGCCTCCCTGGAGTCCCAACCAAGGTCGACTTCGCCGACATCAACAAGGCCACCCGCAACTTCCATGACGACATGAAGCTTGGTGGAGGCGGGTTTGGCACCGTCTATAGGTGCACGCTTCCCCCCGCCGCTTCCAAAATGGAGCGACAGATGGACGTTGCCATCAAAAGGTTTACGCGCGATGTGCAGAACCGCCGCTACGACGACTTCCTCGCCGAGGTCAGCATCATCAACCGGCTGCGCCACAAGAACATCGTCCCCCTCATCGGTGAGCATCATCCAAATGTACATTTAATATAATTAAGTTGGTCTGTGAACTCTCGCAGTTGGGTGAGTCTTTGTTTCGTTTATTAAGCGCTGTTCTGATTTGGATTTGAACTTTTATATTGGTGGATACATGTTGTACATGACCTAAATATATTCAGATAATTTCCAGCAGGTCCTATATGCACTTGTAGAAATACATACACACTAATTTTGATAACTCTGCACACGTAAACAAATTTCAGGGTGGTCATACAACAAAGGAGTACCGCTGCTTGTGTTCGAGTTCATGAGAAACGGTAGCCTAGACCAACATCTCTTCCACAGAGGTGGCGGCGGCACCAGACAGCGGAACACTGATGGCGCCATCCGGCAATGGGCAACCCGCTATGAGATCATCAGGGGCGTAGCCACCGGCCTGCACTATGTCCACCACGAGTACGAGCCCATGGTGCTTCACCGTGACATCAAGGCAAGCAACATCATGCTGGACTCGAGCTTCCAGGCCCGTCTTGGTGACTTCGGCCTGGCCTGCACTGTCTCCGTCGACAGGAACTCCGTCACCGGCATGGGTGGCACCTGGGGCTACATCGCTCCAGAGTACCCGGTTAGCCGCAAGGCGACGCGGCAGACTGATATCTATGCGCTTGGCGTGCTCATCCTCGAGGTTGTCACTGGGCTGCGGGCATTGGCTGACCACGAGGTGGTGGATGACGATGACATGCATATCACCGATAGGGTGTGGCGTCTTTACCGTGAGGGAAGGCTACTGGAGTGTGTTGATGCCATGTTGACTGATGGTTCTACTCCGGACGACGAGGAGCAGCTAGATACTACTGACGATGTGGAACGCTTGCTGCTCCTAGGCCTGGCGTGTAGCAACCCAAACCCGTCAGACCGGCCAACCATGCCTGATGTGGTGCGGGTCATCGCCAAGTCGGCACCGCCACCACAGGTGCCTCCTCAAAAGCCAAGATTCGTGTGGCCACCGCAGGAAGAGGGACGTTCAGTGACCTCCGATGGTGGTGGTAGCACGGGTACATCGATGATGAGTAATCTCGACAATAGTATGGCAAGCGCCACCGAAGGACATGCCTCATTTCAACTCCAACACTCTGTCTACGTCACGGCAGGCAGTGCCTCTGTTCCATGAGGAAATGCTAACGAGCATATAGTAAAAATAAAAATTCACTTGTTGCCTTTAATGTTGATGTGATTTTGCTTAATTAAAGAAGCTTGAGTATTTGTTATGTAGTACAGTGTAAGTTAATGTCACGAGTCATATGTATGAAAGAAATAAATATATCAGATTAGATGGCCATCACCATCGACTTAAATATAGAACAATCCAATTAGATGTACACACTCATATTGACAACGTGTATGATAAACAACGTCAAGCGTTTCGTTTATGTTGGTCTCCAATCCATTCACACGAAGTATGTAAGAAATTTTGTGAAGCTTTATAATCTTCTTCAGAAACATGCTTCACACCCATATGGCCTCATGAGCTGATTTCTTAGAGCTAGCGCACCGGGCAACAGTGATATATTTTGGAGAGTTGGTCTCATGATCTGTTTTAGTGAAGTTTAATTAGAGGGCCGTGTTTGGTAGGTGTAGAAGTACGTATCATTTTTTTTGAACATCAGTACAGACACAAGCGCTCATATACACGCGTATACACGCACACCTATGAACGCACATACACGCACACCCTACCCCTATGAGCACCTCCGAAAGACTGAGCCGGCATATCATCTTGAGATTTACGAAGTCATCGTAGGCGCTTCGTCGTCGACGGGAATATCTCCTTCCACTGAAAGCGCATAACCGAAAATCCTGAAATAAATCCAGAAATAAATGCAAGCACCAGGATTTGAACCCTGGTGGGTTGGGGATACCACAGTCCCTTTAACCATCCAACCACAGGTTGGTTTGCCGTATCATTTCTGTCGTGTTGCTGTTAACAGTTTTGCTCGTCGGTGCTTGCCGCAGCGTGACATTTGTTGCCGGCAGAACGATCCCTTGAGGTATGATTATCTAAAAGGAACTTGTAGTTTTGACTGTTGACTGTTGACTCTTGACCTGTTGGATAGAGACATGCATAAGTCGATCCAAGGACTAACGGATGGCCAACTTAGACCACGCCTTTGTCAGCCATGTGCAATACAATATGCTTAAAGGTGAGTACATATCTCAATAAGATACTTGCTGAATAGGATAGGGACATGTAAATTCAATCAAAGTAGTCGTACTATGAAGACCAGGAATACCGGGCAATTGACTAAACGCTAATGAATTTGCTATGCAGGCCGGCCGCTTGTTCCACGTACGTACGCAGGTAACGCAGCTACTCTGCCCGGCTAGCCAATCACACATGGTGGGGCCAAAGACTCCAGCAAATTGTTCCCCAGTAATAGGCTCTACTATGCCGCCAAATGGCGGGGTCAAATTGTTCACCTGTCTCATAGTTTTCTCAATGTTTTTTAGAGCATCTCCAGCTGTTGGCCCCCCAGGACGCATAAAAGTCGCCTCCTGGGGACGAGCTGGGGATACAATCGGCGCTGAGGGCAGTTTTGCGCCCAGCCGTCGCCCCCAGGCGCCGATATTGACCCACTTTTCAGCCCCCTTTCGACGAATAAAGGGCTCATATGGGCGAGAATAGGTCCATATTCGCCGTGGTTCGCCGTGGCTTGGCGTTGGATTATGCACATAAATATTTTTTTATCACATACTCCCCCATTCCGAAATGTAGTGCGCATAGTTTTTCTGGGAAAATTCCGAATTGTAGTGCGTGTTTGCTACTTTGCCCTGCTCTTGACGAAAATATCCCTTGTCTTCTTCCTCGCATATCTCCTGCTCCCATACGCATCGCCTCCGCGTCGCCGTGTCCATGGCCTCGCAACACGGAGGGGGAGCTCCAGCGCGTGCACGCACGTGAAGGTCGCTGGCGCAGAGCAGATTCACTAGCTGCTGGAGCTCCAGCGCGAGCACGCACACGCGAGCGTCGGCGGCACAGAGCATATTCACCACCAGTCGGTCGCGGTCGCGGCCACCAGCCCGTTCAACACATGCAGCCGCGTGCCGCATCTGGCGGCAGCTTGAACCGACCGACGGCGGCGAGAATCAAGTTGGACGACTCAGTCAAGAAGACTACAGAGGGGTCGACTCAATCAAGTTGGACGGCTACGTCCACTGCAACAGGCATCAGCGAGTCCGCCACCAGCAGCTGGAGCAACGCATCCGTGTACGGCTTCTTGGCGGCCGCCGCGGTCGCGTACGGCCGACGACGGTGACGCTGGCTGAAGGATGAAGGGGAGGGGGGAGGGGGAGGAAGAATATGGGGAGGAGCAAGAAAAAAGAGGAGCCGCCTGACGAACGCCGGCGCCGGAGGAGGCGCTACGGCACCGGAGACTAGCGTCGGCAACGCATGGCTGGAGTACTAATCAGTAGTGGTAGTACTACTTGGACCGGGCCTGTGAGAGATGGAGTGGGGGCTTTCTTGTCCAAAATTTAATGCCAGTGCACTCATTGGTATGTGCATTAGAAACTATGCGCATTAGATTTTGGAACGGAGGGAGTAGTTCATCACAAAAAAAATCAAATAGTTCAACAAAATAATACAACAACAAATAGTTCAATACAAATTATATAGTTCAACAAATAAAAACTCATATTTCATCACATGTCGCGCCCGGCGTCGCCCTTGAGCCTCCATAGGTGCTCCACCAGATCATGCTGCAGCTGATGATGCACCTGTGGATCTCGGATCTCCTGACGCATACTGAGATAGGCAGTCCAGGTTGCCGGTAGCTGGTGATCAACTTCGGCTAGAGGACCCTGTCTGTAGTATGGTTCAGTGTCAAACACTGGGTCTTCTTGCTCGCTCTCGATGATCATGTTGTGCAAGATGACATAGCAAGTCATGATCTCCCACATTTGATCTTTCGACCAGGTCTGAGCAGGATACCGGACAACAGCAAATCGAGATTGGAGCACACCAAATGCTCGCTCGACATCCTTCCGGCAAGCCTCCTGCACCTTGGCAAAGTGGGACTTCTGGCCTCCTGGCACAATGTTTGAGATAGTCTTCACAAATATAGACCATCTCGGATAGATGCCATCAGCTAGGTAGTACCCCTTGTTGTAGTGCCGCCCACTAATCTCGAAGTTCACCCGAGGAGAATGACCTTCAACAAGCTTGGCAAAGACAGGAGAGCACTGCAACACGTTGATGTCATTGTGAGTTCCTGGCATACCAAAGAAGGAGTGCCAAATCCAGAGGTCCTGTGTGGCCACCGCCTCAAGTACCACACTGCAACCGCCTCAAGGGATGGTCTTGCACGGTGCTCTAGTTTGGACCAACACTTAGACAAGCATTGGCCCAGGGGGGGGCTAAAATAAAGATGACCCTTGGGTTAATTACTCCGAAGGGAAAGGTATAGGTGGTAGGCAAATGGTAAAACCAATGTTGGGCCTTGCTGGAGGAGTTTTATTCAAGGTGAACTGTCAAGGGGGTCCCATAAATCACACAACCGCGTTAGGTATGCACAATCCGGGAACATAATACCGATATGATGGAAACTAGGGCGGCAAGAGTAGAACAAAACACCAGGCATAAGGCCGAGCCTTCCACCCTTACCAACTATATAGATGCATTAATTAACTAAGAGATATTGTGATATCCCAACATAAACCTGTCCACCATCAAGCAATCTTCAACTTCACCTGCAACTAACAATGCTATAAGAGGGGCTGAGCAAAGCGGTAACATAGCCAAGCAACGGTTTGCTAGGAAAGGTGAAAAGGTTAGAGGCTGACATGGCAATTTGGGAGGCTTGAAGACCAAGTGATAGGTAGCGCAGCATAGCGATAAAACGAAGCAACTAGCATAGCAATGATAGTAGTGAGATTCAAGGTAGCGGTCATCTTGCCTGAAATCCCGCAAGGAAGAAGAACGAGTCCATGAAGAAGATGAAGCCACGAAGATGAATCAAGCGTAGACGAATGAATCCTCACGATCGCAACGAAACAGGAACTATCGAGAAGAAGCACACAACATGGTAAACACACCACACATAGACATGACATGATGCTCAACCAAGTATGATGCATGACAAAGCTAGATAAGGCTACTCATGGCAAGAGATGATGCAAACAAGAACAACAAATCAAAGCAAGTTTAAATGAGGCCGGAAACAACATATAACAATTCCGGTAAGTCCTCATATGCAAATTTAGAAATTGGTCCAGATATGAATAAACCTTATGTTCAAGTTGTTAAACAGCAAGTTAATATGCACCAAGATGATCTACACGAAATTCTAGTCAAGTTACATATAAAGTTCAATTAGTTCGGAGCTACGGCCTAGAAGATATAAGCAAAACAAGTTAAACATGACATTGATGCAAAAGGCATTCAAACATCAAGCAAACACTCTCAAAACAAGGATGCAACATGATAATATGAAACTGCATGCAATTCTAAGCAAGTTTCATATAGAGAACACTCAAAACGGAGCAACGGTTCAACACATACACTCTATACAAGATATGACAACAACCTGTCCAAAACAGCAACTATGCATCTTGCAAACATCTAAAAAACATGCTACAACAACTCAATGTGAAAACAAAGGGCATGGGGATGAAGTACAGGTAAAGCATGACAAAACATGAACACTGAGCTATCTCCATAAAACAATATAACATGCTCAAAAGGTCATGGCAAGATTGCAAATAATAACAGTTTACAGACTTAGCAGGAATAACATCAGGTTGCAATGTTTAGAGCTATCAAACAACATGTTACAGGATCTTAACATGGCAAACAAAGGCATGGCATGCTAATAATAAAGACAAAGAACAAAACTCCCTTAATGAACTAATTCCAAAGATCAACAGAAAAGATGGTAGCATCCATGTAAACATGGCAAGTGATGACAGATTCCGACATGGCAGGAACAACGATAAGTAGGCATGTTGGTGAGCTTGTACAACTCACCACGGAGCAACACAGGGCATGACAATGTGACCCACAGTAGGAATACGTGTTTATGAAGCTAAACATGGCAAGATCACGTTTATAGGGTGCATGGATCACTAGCAAAACACATGGCAAAACTGAACTTAATGTTAACAGGCTAGCAGCAACATAATTTAGCAAATTGAGAGAAAGATTAAGACAAGCTACAGCAGTCTATAAATGCAACCAGGGCCATGGATGGAGCAAAAACATGATCATACCTTAGTACTCTTTGGGTGTTAATCACATAGCGATGCGAACTAGATTATTGACTCTAGTAAACCCTTTGGGTGTTGATCACATGACAATGTGAACTATGGGTGTTAATCACATGCAGATGTGAATATTAGTGTTAAATCACATGGTGATGTGAACTAGATTATTGACTCTAGTGCAAGTGGGAGACTGAAGGAAATATGCCCTAGAGGCAATAATAAAGTTATTATTTATTTCCTTGTTTCATGATAAATGTTAGAATTGTATTAACCGGAAACATAATACATGTGTGAATACATAGACAAACATAGTGTCACTAGTATGCCTCTACTTGACTAGCTCGTGAATCAAAGATGGTTAAGTTTCCTAGCCATGGACAAAAGAGTTGTCATTTGATTAACGGGATCACATCATTAGGAGAATGATGTGATTGACTTGACCCATTCCGTTAGCTTAGCACTTGAGCGTTTAGTATGTTGCTATTGCTTTCTTCATGACTTATACATGTTCCTATGACTATGAGATTATGCAACTCCCGTTTACCGGAGGAACACTTTGTGTGCTACCAAACGTCACAACGTAATTGGGTGATTATAAAGGAGCTCTACAGGTGTCTCCGAAGGTACATGTTGGGTTGGCGTATTTCGAGATTAGGATTTGTCACTCCGATTGTCGGAGAGGTATCTCTGGGCCATCTCGGTAATGCACATCACTATAAGCCTTGCAAGCAATGTAGCTAATGAGTTAGTTACGGAATGATGCATTACGTAACGAGTAAAGAGACTTGCCGGTAAAGAGATTGAACTAGGTATTGGATACCGACGATCGAATCTCGGGCAAGTAACATACCGATGACAAAGGGAACAACGTATGTTGTTATGCGGTCTGACCGATAAAGCTCTTCGTAGAATATGTGGGAGCCAATATGAGCATCCAGGTTCCGCTATTGGTTATTGACCGGAGACGTGTCTCGGTCATGTCTACATAGTTCTCGAACCCGTAGGGTCTGCACGCTTAAGGTTTCGATGACAGTTATATTATGAGTTTATGAGTTTTGATGTACGGAAGGAGTTCGGAGTCCCGGATGAGATCGGGGACATGATGAGGAGTCTCGAAATGGTCGAGATGTAAAGATCGATATATTGGGCGACTATATTCAGAGTTCAGAAAGGTTCCGAGTGATTCGGGTATTTTTCGGAGTACCGGAGACTTACGGGAATTCGCCGGGGAGTATATGGGCCTTATTGGGCTTTAGGGGAAAGAGAGAGGAGAGGCTGGGCGCCCCCCAGGCCTAGTCCGAATTGGACTAGGGGGAGGGGCTGCGCCCCCTCCTTCCTTCTCTTCTCTTCCCCCTTTCCTTGACTCCTACTCCTACTACTTGGAAGGAGGGAATCCTACTCCCGATGGGAGTAGGACTCCTCCTTGGCGCGCCCTCCTTGGCCGGCCGCCCCCTCCCCCTTGGCTCCTTTATATACGGGGGCAGGGGGGCACCTCTAGACACACATGTTGATTTTCGTGACCGTTCCTTAGCCGTGTGCGGTGCCCCCTCCACCATATTCCACCTCGGTCATATCGTAGCGGTGCTTAGGCGAAGCCCTGCGTCGGTAGAACATCATCATCGTCACCACACCGTCGTGCTGACGGAACTCATCCCCGACACCCTGCTGGATCGGAGTCCGGGGATCGTCATCGAGCTGAACGTGTGCTGAACTCCGAGGTGCCGTACGTTCGGTACTTGGATCGGTCGGATCGTAAAGACGTACGACTACATCAATCACGTTGTCGATAACTTCCGCTTTCGGTCTATGAGGGTACGTGGACAATACTCTTTCCTCTCGTTGCTATGCATCACCATGATCTTGCGTGTGCGTAGGAATTTTTTTGAAATTACTACGTTCCCCAACAGTGGCATCCGAACCTAGGTTTTATGCGTAGATGTTATATGCACGAGTAGAACACAAGTGAGTTGTGGGTGATACAAGTCATACTGCTTACCAGCATGTCATACTTTGGTTCAGCGGTATTGTGAGATGAAGCGGCCCGGACCGACATTACGCGTACACTTACGCGAGACAGGTTTCACCGTTACGAGCACTCGTGCTTAAAGGTGACTGGCGGGTGTCTGTCTCTCTCACTTTAGTTGAACCGAGTGTGGCTACGCCCGGTCCTTGCGAAGGTTAAAACAGCACCAACTTGACAAACTATCGTTGTGGTTTTGATGCGTAGGTAAGAACGGTTCTTTCTCAGCCCGTAGCAGCCACGTAAAATTTGCAACAATAAAGTAGAGGATGTCTAACTTGTTTTTGCAGGGCATGTTGTGATGTGATATGGTCAAGATGTGATGCTATATTTTATTGTATGAGATGATCATGTTTTGTAACCGAAGTTATCGGCAACTGGCAGGAGCCATATGGTTGTCGCTTTATTGTATGAAATGTGAACGCCATGTAATTGCTTTACTTTATCACTAAGCGGTAGCGATAGTCGTAGAAGCAATAGACGGCGTAAACGACAACGATGCTACGATGCTGATCAAGGTGTCGCGTCGGTGACGATGGTGATCATGGAGGTGCTTCGGAGATGGAGATCACAAGCACAAGATGATGATGGCCATATCATATCACTTATATTGATTGCATGTGATGTTTATCCTTTATGCATCTTATCTTGCTTTCTTTAACGATAGCATTTTAAGATGATCTCTCACTAAATTATCAAGAAGTGTTCTCCCTGAGTATGCACCATTGCGAAAGTTCTTCGTGCTGAGACACCACGTGATGATCGGGTGTGATAGGCTCTACGTTCAAATAAAACGGGTGCAAAACAGTTGCACATGCGGAATATGTTGGGGAACGTTGCAGAAAATTAAAATTTTTCCTACGGTTTCACCAAGATCCATCTATGAGTTCATCTAAGCAACGAGTCTAGGGAGAGAGTTTGCATCTACATACCACTTGTAGATCGCGTGCGGAAGCTTGCAAGGTGATGATGTAGTCGTACTCGACGTGATCCAAATCACCGATGACCAGCGCCGAACGGACGGCACCTCCGCGTTCAACACACGTACGGGATGGGAGACGTCTCCTCCTTCTTGATCCAGCAAGGGGGAAGGAGAGGTTGATGAAGATCCAGCAGCACGACGGCGTGGTGGTGGATGCAGGGCGTCACAGCAGCAGGGCTTCGCCGAGACTACGAGGGAGAGACGTGACGGGGGGATGAGGAGGCGCCAGGGGCTGGTGTGTTGAGTCCCTCCTCTCCCCCACTATATATAGGGGTGCCAGGGGGGGCGCCGGCCCTAGTAGATGAGATCTACTAGGGGGGGCGGCGGCCTAGGGGAGGTTTCCCTCCCTCCCAAGGCACCTAGGGGTGCCTTCCACCACTAGGACTCCTCCTAGGGGGAAACCCTAGGCGCATGGGCCTATAGGGGCTGGTGCCCTTGGCCCATGATGGCCAAGGCGCACCCCCTACAGCCCATGTGGCCCCCCGGGACAGGTGGCCCCACCCGGTGGACCCCCAGGACCCTTCCGATGGTCCCGGTACAATATCGATAACCCCGAAACTTGTCCCGATGCCCGAAATAGCACTTCCTATATATAATTATTTACCTCCGGACCATTCCGGAACTCCTCGTGACGTTCGGGATCTCATCCGGGACTCCGAACAACATTCGGGTTTCTGCATATACATATCTTCATAACCCTAGCGTCACCGAACCTTAAGTGTGTAGACCCTACGGGTTCGGGAGACATGCAGACATGACCAAGACGCTCTCAGTCAATAACCATCAGCGGGATCTGGATACCCATGATGGCTCCCACATGCTCCTCGATGTTGTCATCGGATGAACCACTATGTCGAGGATTCGATCAAACCCTGTATGCAATTCCCTTTGTCAATCGGTACGTTACTTGCCCGAGACTCGATCGTCGGTATCCCAATACCTTGTTCAGTCTCGTTACCGGCAAGTCACTTTACTCGTACCGTAATGCATGATCCCGTGTCCAACACCTTGGTCACATTGAGCTCAATATGATGATGCATTACCGAGTGGGCCCAGAGATACCTCTCCGTCATATGGAGTGACAAATCCCAGTCTCGATCCGTGTCAACCCAACAGCTACTTTCGGAGATACCTGTAATGCACCTTTATAGTCACCCAGTTACGTTGTGACGTTTGGTACACCCAAGGTACTCTTACGGTATCCGAGAGTTACACGATCTCATGGTCGAAGGAAGAGATACTTGACACTTGCAAAGCTCTAGCAAAACGAACTACACGATCTTTTATGCTATGCTTAGGATTGGGTCTTGTCCATCACATCATTCTCCTAATGATGTGATCCCGTTATCAACGACATCCAATGTCCATAGTCAGGAAACCATGACTATCTGTTGATCACAACGAGCTGGTCAACTAGAGGCTTACCAGGGACATTGTGTGGTCTAAGTATTCACACGTGTATTACGATTTCCGGATAATACAGTTATAGCATGAATAAAAGACAATTATCATGAACAATGAAATATAATAATACTTTTATTATTGCCTCTAGGGCATATTTCCAACAGTCTCCCACTTGCACTAGAGTCACTAATCTAGTTACATTGTGATGAATCGAACACCCATAGAGTTCTGGTGTTGATCATGTTTTGCACGCGAGAGAGGTTTAGTCAGCGGATCTGCGACATTCAGATCCGTGTGCACTTTGCAAATCTCTATGTCTCCATCTTGAACATTTTCACGGATGGAGTTGAAACGACGCTTGATGTGCCTGGTCTTCTTGTGAAACCTGGGCTCCTTTGCGAGGGCAATAGCTCCAGTGTTGTCACAGAAGAGTTTGATCGGCCTCGACGCATTGGGTATGACTCCTAGGTCGGTGATGAACTCCTTCACCCAAATCGCTTCATGTGCTGCCTCCGAGGCTGCCATGTACTCCGCTTCACACGTAGATCCCACCACGACGCTCTGCTTGCAGCTACACCAGCTTACTGCTCCACCATTCAACATATACACGTATCCGGTTTGTGACTTAGAGTCATCCGGATCTGAGTCGAAGCTAGCGTCGACGTAACCCTTTACGACGAGCTCTTCGTCTCCTCCATAAACGAGAAACATGTCCTTTGTCCTTTTCAGGTACTTCAGGATATTCTTGACCGCTGTCCAGTGTTCCTTGCCGGGATTACTTTGGTATCTTGCTACCAAACTTACGGCAAGGTTTACATCGGGTCTGGTACACAGCATGGCATACATAATAGATCCTATGGCTGAAGCATAGGGGATGACACTCATCTCTTCTTTATCTTTTGCCGTGGTCGGTGACTGAGCTGAGCTCAGTCTCATACCTTGTAACATAGGCAAGAACCCCTTCTTGGACTGATCCATTCTGAATCTCTTCAAAATCTTATCAAGGTATGTGATTTGTGAAAGACCTATGAGGCGTCTCGATCTATCTCTATAGATCTTGATGCCTAATATATAAGCAGCTTCTCCAAGGTCCTTCATTGAAAAACACTTATTCAAGTAGGCCTTAATGCCGTCCAGAAATTCTATATTATTTCCCATCAGGAGTATGTCATCTACATATAATATGAGAAATGCTACAGAGCTCCCACTCACTTTCTTGTAAACGCAGGCTTCTCCATAAGTCTGCATAAACCCAAACGCTTTGATCATCTCATCAAAGCGAATGTTCCAACTCCGAGATGCTTGCACCAGTCCATAAATGGATCGCTGGAGCTTGCATACTTTGTTAGCGTTCCGAGGATCGACAAAACCTTCCGACTGCATCATATACAGTTCTTCCTTAAGATGCCCGTTAAGGAATGCTGTTTTGACGTCCATCTGCCATATCTCATAATCATAGTATGCGGCAATTTCTAACATGATTCGGACGGACTTTAGCTTCGCTACGGGAGAGAATGTCTCGTCGTAGTCAATCCCTTGAACCTGTCGATAACCCTTAGCGACAAGTCGAGCTTTATAGATGGTAACATTACCATCCGCGTCCGTCTTCTTCTTAAAGATCCATTTGTTTTCTATCGCTCGCCGATCATCGGGCAAGTCTGTCAAAGTCCATACTTTGTTTTCATACATGGATTCTATCTCGGATTTCATGGCTTCAAGCCATTTGTTGGAATCCGGGCCTGCCATTGCTTCTTCATAGTTCGAAGGTTCATTGTTGTCTAACAGCATGATTTCCAGGACAGGGTTGCCGTACCACTCTGGTGCGGAACGTGTCCTTGTGGACCTACGAAGTTCAGCAGTAACTTGATCCGAAGTACTTTGATCATTATCATGGTTTTCCTCTTCAGTTGGTGTGGGCATCACAGGAACGGTTTCTTGTGCTGCGTCACTATCCCGCTCAAGAGGTAGTACTTCATCGAGTTCTACTTTCCTCCCACTTACTTCTTTCGAGAGAAACTCTTTTTCCAGAAAGCATCCGTTCTTGGCAACAAAGATCTTGCCTTCGGATCTTAAGTAGAAGGTATACCCTATAGTTTCCTTAGGGTATCCTATGAATACGCATTTTTCCGACTTGGGTTCGAGCTTTTCAGGTTGAAGTTTCTTGACATAAGCTTCGCATCCCCAAACTTTTAGAAACGACAGCTTAGGTTTCTTTCCAAACCATAATTCATACGGTGTCGTCTCAACGGATTTAGACGGTGCCCTATTTAAAGTGAATGTAGCTGTTTCTAGAGCGTATCCCCAAAATGATAGCGGTAAATCGGTAAGAGACATCATAGACCGCACCATATCCAATAGAGTGCGATTACGACGTTCGGACACACCGTTTCGCTGAGGTGTTCCAGGCGGCGTGAGCTGTGAAACGATTCCACATTTCTTTAAGTGTGTACCAAATTCGTGACTTAAGTATTCTCCTCCACGATCTGATCGTAAGAATTTTATCTTTCGGTCACGTTGATTCTCCACCTCATTCTGAAATTCCTTGAACTTTTCAAAGGTCTCAGACTTGTGTTTCATTAAGTAGACATACCCATATCTACTCAAGTCATCTATGAGAGTGAGAACATAACGATATCCTCCGCGAGCCTCAACGCTCATTGGACCGCACACATCGGTATGTATGATTTCCAACAAGTTGGTTGCTCGCTCCATTGTTCCGGAGAACGGAGTCTTGGTCATTTTACCTAAGAGGCATGGTTCGCACGTGTCAAACGATTCATAATCAAGAGACTCTAAAAGTCCATCGGCATGGAGCTTCTTCATGCGCTTGACACCAATGTGACCAAGGCGGCAGTGCCACAAGTATGTGGGACTATCGTTATCAACTTTAAATCTTTTGGCATCTACACTATGAACATGTGTAATATTACGCTCGAGATTCGTTAAGAATAAACCATTGACCATCGGAGCATGACCATAAAACATATCTCTCATATAAATCGAACAACCATTATTCTCAGACTTAAATGAGTAGCCATCTCGTATTAAACGAGATCCAGATACAATGTTCATGCTCAAACTTGGCACTAAATAACAATTATTAAGGTTCAAAACTAATCCCGTAGGCAAATGTAGAGGCAGCGTGCCGACGGCGATCACATCGACTCTGGAACCATTCCCGACGCGCATCGTCACCTTGTCCTTCGCCAGTCTCCGTTTATTCCGCAGCTCCTGCTGTGAGTTACAAATATGAGCAACGGCACCGGTATCAAATACCCAGGAGTTACTACGAGTACTGGTAAGGTACACATCAATCACGTGTATATCAAATATACCTTTGGTGTTGCCGGCCTTCTTATCCGCTAAGTATTTGGGGCAGTTCCGCTTCCAGTGACCCTTCCCCTTGCAATAAAAGCACTCAGTCTCAGGCTTGGGTCCATTCTTTGACTTCTTCCCGGTAACTGGCTTACCAGGCGCGGCAACATCTTTGCCGTCCTTCTTGAAGTTCTTCTTACCCTTGCCCTTCTTGAACTTAGTGGTCTTATTGACCATCAACACTTGATGTTCTTTCTTGATTTCAGCCTCTGCTGACTTCAGCATCTAGAACACTTCAGGAATGGTCTTTTCCATTCCCTGCATGTTGTAGTTCATCACAAAGCTCTTGTAGCTTGGTGGGAGCGACTGGAGGATTCTGTCAATGACCGCCTCATCTGGGAGGTTAATGTTCAGCTGGGTCATACGGTTGTGCAACCCAGACATCTTCAGGATGTGCTCACTGACAGAACTGTTCTCCTCCATCTTACAACTGTAGAACTTGTCGGAGACATCATATCTCTCGACCCGGGCATGAGCTTGAAAAACTAGTTTCAGCTCTTCGAACATCTCATATGCTCCGTGATGCTCAAAACGCTTTTGGAGCCCCGGTTCTAAGCTGTAAAGCATGCCGCACTGAACGAGGGAGTAATCATCAGCGCGAGACTGCCAAGCATTCATAATGTCTTGGTTCTCTGGGACGGGAGCGTCACCTAGCGGTCCTTCTAGGACATATTGTTTCCTGGCAGCTATGAGGATGATCCTCAGGTTCCGGACCCAGTCCGTATAGTTGCTGCCATCATCTTTCAGCTTGGTTTTCTCTAGGAACGCGTTGAAGCTCATGTTGACATTAGCGTTGGCCATTGATCTACAAGACATATTTGCAAAGGTTTTAGACAAGTTCATGATAATAAAGTTCTAATCAAATTATGAACTCCCACTTAGATTAGACATCCCTTTAGTCATCTAAGTGTTACACGATCCGAGTCGACTAGTCCGTGTCCGATCATCACGTGAGACGGACTAGTCATCGTCGGTGAACATTTTCATGTTGATCGTATCTTCCATACGACTCGTGTTCGACCTTTCGGTCTCCGTGTTCCGAGGCCATGTCTGCACATGCTAGGCTCGTCAAGTTAACCCTAAGTGTTTTCGCTGTGTAAAACTGTCTTACACCCGTTGTATGTGAACGTAAGAATCCATCACACCCGATCATCACGTGGTGCTTAGAAACGACGAACTGTAGCAACGGTGCACAGTTAGGGGAGAACACTTCTTGAAATTTTATAAGGGATCATCTTATTTACTACCGTCGTCCTAAGTAAACAAGATGCATAATACATAATAAACATCACATGCAATTATATAGTTGTGACATGATATGGCCAATATCATATAGCTCCATTGATCTTCATCTTCGGGGCTCCATGATCATCTTGTCACCGGCTTGACACCATGATCTCCATCATCGTGTCTTCATGAAGTTGTCACGCCAACGACTACTTCTACTTCTATGACTAATGTTTAGCAATAAAGTAAAGTAGTTTACATGACGTTATTCAATGACACGCAGGTCATACAAAAAATAATGACAACTCCTATGGCTCCTGCCGGTTGTCATACTCATCGACATGCAAGTCGTGAATCCTATTACAAAGAACATGATCTCATACATCACAATTCATCATTCATCACAACTTCTGGCCATATCACATCACATGATCAATCGCTGCAAAAACAAGTTAGACGTCCTCTAATTGTTGTTGCATCTTTTACGTGGCTGCAATTGGGTTCTAGCAAGAACGTTTTCTTACCTACGAATCACCACAACGTGATTTTGTCAACTTCTATTTACCCTTCATAAGGGCCCTATTCATCGATTCCGCTCCAACTAAGGTGGGAGAGACAGACACCCGCCAGCCACCTTATGCAACTTGTGCATGTTAGTCGGTGGAACCGGTCTCACGTAAGAGTACGTGTAAGGTTGGTCCGGGCCGCTTCATCCCACAATACCGTTGAGCAAGAAAAGACTAGTAGAGGCAAGTAAGATGACAAAATCCACGCCCACAACAAAGTTGTGTTCTACTCGTGCAAAGAGAACTACGCATAGACCTAGCTCATGATGCCACTGTTGGGGAACGTTGCAGAAAATTAAAAATTTTCCTACGGTTTCACCAAGATCCATCTATGAGTTCATCTAAGCAACGAGTCTAGGGAGAGAGTTTGCATCTACATACCACTTGTAGATCGCGTGCGGAAGCTTGCAAGGTGATGATGTAGTCGTACTCGACGTGATCCAAATCACCGATGACCAGCGCCGAACGGACGGCACCTCTGCGTTCAACACACGTACGGGACGGGAGACGTCTCCTCCTTCTTGATCCAGCAAGGGGGAAGGAGAGGTTGATGAAGATCCAGCAGCACGACGGCGTGGTGGTGGATGCAGGGCGTCACAGCAGCAGGGCTTCGCCGAGACTACGAGGGAGAGACGTAACGGGGGGATGAGGAGGCGCCAGGGGCTGGTGTGTTGAGTCCCTCCTCTCCCCCACTATATATAGGGGTGCCAGGGGGGCGCCGGCCCTAGTAGATGAGATCTACTAGGGGGGGCGGCGGCCTAGGGGAGGTTTCCCTCCCCCCCAAGGCACCTAGGGGTGCCTTCCCCCACTAGGACTCCTCCTAGGGGGAAACCCTAGGCGCATGGGCCTATAGGGGCTGGTGCCCTTGGCCCATGATGGCCAAGGCGCACCCCCTACAGCCCATGTGGCCCCCCGGGACAGGTGGCCCCACCCGGTGGACCCCCGGGACCCTTCCGGTGGTCCCGGTACAATACCGATAACCCCGAAACTTGTCCCGATGCCCGAAATAGCACTTCCTATATATAATTCTTTACCTCTGGACCATTCCGGAACTCCTCGTGACGTCCAGGATCTCATCCGGGACTCCGAACAACATTCGGGTTTCTGCATATACATATCTTCATAACCCTAGCGTCACCGAACCTTAAGTGTGTAGACCCTACGGGTTCGGGAGACATGCAGACATGACCGAGACGCTCTCAGTCAATAACCATCAGCGGGATCTGGATACCCATGATGGCTCCCACATGCTCCTCGATGTTGTCATCGGATGAACCACTATGTCGAGGATTCGATAAAACCCTGTATGCAATTCCCTTTGTCAATCGGTACGTTACTTGCCCGAGACTCGATCGTCGGTATCCCAATACCTTGTTCAGTCTCGTTACCGGCAAGTCACTTTACTCGTACCGTAATGCATGATCCCGTGTCCAACACCTTGGTCACATTGAGCTCAATATGATGATGCATTACCGAGTGGGCCCAGAGATACCTCTCCGTCATACAGAGTGACAAATCCCAGTCTCGATCCGTGTCAACCCAACAGCTACTTTCGGAGATACCTGTAATGCACCTTTATAGTCACCCAGTTACGTTGTGACGTTTGGTACACCCAAGGTACTCTTACGGTATCCGGGAGTTACACGATCTCGTGGTCGAAGGAAGAGATACTTGACACTTGCAAAGCTCTAGCAAAACGAACTACACGATCTTTTATGCTATGCTTAGGATTGGGTCTTGTCCATCACATCATTCTCCTAATGATGTGATCCCGTTATCAACGACATCCAATGTCCATAGTCAGGAAACCATGACTATCTGTTGATCACAACGAGCTGGTCAACTAGAGGCTTACCAGGGACATTGTGTGGTCTAAGTATTCACACGTGTATTACGATTTCCGGATAATACAGTTATAGCATGAATAAAAGACAATTATCATGAACAATGAAATATAATAATACTTTTATTATTGCCTCTAGGGCATATTTCCAACAGAATACTCAGGTTAAACTTGACGAGCCTAGCATATACAGATATGGCCTCGGAACACGGAGACCGACAGGTCGAGCGTGAATCATATAGTGGATATGATCAACATAGCTAGTGATGTTCACCATTGAAAACTACTCCATCTCACGTGATGATCGGACATGGTTTAGTTGATTTGGATCACGTGATCACTTAGATGACTAGAGAGATGCTGTCTAAGTGGGAGTTCTTAAGTAATATGATTAATTGAACTTAAATTTATCATGAACTTAGTACTGGTAGTATTTTGCAAATTATGTTGTAGATCAATAGCTTGCGTTGTTGCTTTCATATGTTTATTTTGGTATGTTTCTAGAGAAAATTGTGTTGAAAGATGTTAGTAGCAATGATGCGGATTGGTTCCGTGATCTGAGGTTTATACTCATTGCTGCACAGAAGAATTATGTCCTTAATGCACCGCTAGGTGACAGACCTATTCCAGGAGCAGATGCAGACGTTATGAACATTTGGCTAGCTCAATATGATGACTATTTGATAGTTATGTGCACCATGCTTTATGGCTTAGAATCGGGACTACAAAAACGTTTTTGAAACGTCATGGAACATATAAGATGTTTCAAGAGATGAAATTGGTATTTCAGACTCATGCCCGTGTCAAGAGGTATGAGACCTCTGACAAATACTTCGCCTAAAAGATGGAGAAGAATTGCTCAACTAGTGAGCAAGTACTTAGATTGTCTGAGTACTACAATCGCTTGAATCAAGTGGGAGTTAATCTTCCAGATAAGATAGTGATTGGCAGAGTTCTCTAGTCACCATCACCAAGTTACTGAAACTTCGTGATGAACTATAATGCAAGGGATGACGAAAACGATTCCCGAGCTCTTCGTGGTGCTGAAATCGACGAAGGTAGAAATCAAGAAAGAGCATCAAGTGTTGATGATTGACAAGACCACTAGTTTCAAGAAAAGGGCAAAGGGAAAGAAAGGGAACTTCAAGCAGAATGGCAAGCAAGTTGTCACTCCCGCGAAGAAGCCCAAAGCTGGACCAAAGCCTGAAACTGAGTGATTATACTGCAAAGGAAATGGTCACTAGAAGCGGAAATGCCCTGAATATTTGGTGGATAAGAAGGATGGCAAAGTCAACAAGGGTATATTTGATATACATGTTATTGATGTGTACTTTACTAGTGTTTATAGTAGCCCCTGAGTATTTGATACTTGTTCAGTTGCTAAAATTAGTAACTCGAAATAGGAGTTACAGAATAAACAGAGACTAGTTGAGGGTGAAGTGACGATGTGTTTTGGAAGTAGTTCCAAGATTGATATGATCATCATCACACTCTCCCTACACTTTCGAGATTAGTGTTGAACCTAAATAAATGTTATTTGGCGTTTGCGTTGAGCATGAATATGATTTGATCATGTTTATTGCAATACGGTTATTCATTTAAAGTCAGAGAATAATTGTTATTCGGTTTACATGAATAAAGCCTTCGATGGTCATACACCCAATGAAAAGAGTTTATTGGATCTCGATCATAGTGATACACATATTCATAATATTGATGCCGAAAGATGCAAAGTTGATAATGATAGTGTAGCTTATTTGTGGCACTGCCGTTTGGGTCATATCAATGTAAAGCGCATGAAGAAACTCCATAAAGATGGATTTTTGGAATCTATTGGTTATGAATCATTTGATGCTTGTGAACCGTGCCTTTTGGGCAAGATGACTAAAACTCCGTTCTACGGAACAATGGAACGAGCTAGTGACTTATTGGAAATAATACATACCGATATATGCCGTCCAATGAGTGTTGATGCTCGTGGCGGGTATCGTTATTTTCTAACCTTCACTAGATGAATTGAGCAGATATGAGTATATCTACTTAATGAAGCACAAGTATGAAACATTTGAAAAGTTCAAAGAATTTCAGAGTGAAGTGGAGAATCATCGTAACAAGAAAATAAAGTTTCTGCAATTTGAACGCGGAGACAAATATTTGAGTTACGAGTTTGGTCTTCAATTAAAATAGTGTGGAATAGTTTCACAAACTCATGCCACCTGGAACACCACAGCTTAATGGTGTGTCCAAACATCATAACAGTACTTTATTAGATATGGTGCGATCTATGATGTCTCTTATCGGTTTTACCACTATCATTTTGGGGTTGTGCATTAGAGACAGCTGCATTCATGTTTAATAGGGCACCATCTAAATCCGTTGAGACGACACCGTATGAACTATGGTTTAGCAGTAAACCTAAGCTGTCGTTTCTTAAAGTTTGGAGTTGCAATGCTTATATGAAAAAGGTTTTCAGCTTGATAAACTCGAACCCAAATCAGAGAAGTGCGTCTTCGTAGAATACCCAAAGGAAACTGTTGAGTACACCTTCTATCACAGATCCGAAGGCAAAACATTCGTTGCTAAGAATGGATCCTTTCTAGAGAAGGAGTTTCTCTTGAAAGAAGTGAGTGGGAGGAAAATAGAACTTGATGAGGTAATTGTACCTTCTCCCTTATTGGAAAGTAGTTCATCACAGAAATCAGTTCCAGTGATTCCTACACCAATTAGTGAGGAAGTTAATGATGATCATCATGAAACTTCAGATCAAGTTGCTACCAAACCTCGTAGGTCTTCCAGAGTAAGATCTGCACTAGAGTGGTGCGGTAATCATGTTCTGGAAGTCATGTTACTAGACCATGATGAACCTACGAACTATGAGGAAGCGATGATGAGCCAGATTCTGCGAAATGATTTGAGGCCATGAAATCTGAGATGGGATCCATATATGAGAACAAAGTGTGGACTTTGATTGACTTGCCCGATGATCGGCAAGCCATAGAAAATAAAAGGATCTTCAAGAGGAAGACGAACGTTGATAGTAGTGTTACTATCTACAAAGCTAGACTTGTCAAAAAAAGGTTTTTGACAAAGTTCAAGGTGTTGAATACAATGAGATTTTCTCACTCGTATCGATGCTTAAAAGTCTGTCCGAATCATGTTAGCAATTGCCACATTTATGAAATTTGGCAAATGGATGTCAAAACTGCATTCCTTAATGGATTAATTAAAGAAGAGTTGTAACCAGAAGGTTTTGTCAATCCGAAAGGTGCTAACAAAGTGTGCAAGCTCCAGTGATCCATCTATGGACTGGTGCAAGCATCTCGGAGTTGGAATATATGTTTTGATGAATTGATCAAAGCATATGGTTTTATACAGACTTTTGGATAAGCCTGTATTTACAAGAAAGTGAGTGAAATCTCTACCACATTTCTGATAAGTATATGTGAATGACATATTGTTGATCAGAAATAATGTAGAATTATTCTGCAAAGCATAAAGGAGTGTTTGAAAGGATTTTTTCAAAGAAAGACCTCAGTGAAGCTACTTACACATTGAGCATCAAGATCTATATAGATAGATCAAGACGCTTGATAAGATTTTTTAATGAGTACATACCTTGATAAATTTTTTGAAATAGTTCAAAATGGAACAGTCAAAGAAGGAGTTCTTGCCTGTGTTGCAAGGTGTGAAGTTGAGTAAGACTCAAGACCCGACCATGGCAGAAAATAGAAAGAGAATGAAAAGTCATTCCCTATGCCTTAGTCATAGGTTCTATAAAGTATGCTATGCTGTGAACCAGACCTATTGTATACCTTGCTCTGTGTTTGGCAAAGGAATACAATTTTGATCTAATAGTAGATCACTGGACAGCGGTCAAGAATATCCTTAGTGAGGACTAAGGAAATACTTCTCGATTATGGAGGTGATAAAAGAGCCCGTCGTAAAGAGTTACATCGGTGCAAGCTTTTACACTGATCCAGATGACTCTAAGTCTCAATCTGGATACATATTGAAAGTGGGAGCAATTAGCTAGAGTAGCTCCATGCAGAGCATTGTAGACAAAGAATATTTGCAAAATACATACGGCTCTGAATGTGACAGACCCGTTGACTAAACTTCTCTCACGAGCAAAACATAATCATACCTTAGTACTCTTTAGGTGTTAATCACATAGCGATGTGAACTAGATTATTGACTCTAGTAAACCCTTTGGGTGTTGATCACATGACGATGTGAACTATGGGTATTAATCACATACAGATATGAATAGTGGTGTTAAATCACATGGTGATGTGAACTAGATTATTGACTCTAGTGCAAGTGGGAGACTGAAGGAAATATGCCCTAGAGGCAATAATAAAGTTATTATTTATTTTCTTATTTCATGATAAATGTTTATTATTCATGCTAGAATTGTATTAACCGGAAACATAATACATGTGTGAATACATAGACAAACATAGTCTCACTAGTATGCCTCTACTTGACTAGCTCGTGAATCAAAGATGGTTAAGTTTCCTAGCCATGGACAAAAGAGTAGTCATTTGATTAACGGGATCACATCATTAGGAGAATGATGTGATTGACTTGACCCATTCCGTTAGCTTAGCACTTGATCGTTTAGTATATTGTTGTTGCTTTCTTCATGACTTATACATGTTCCTGTGACTATGAGATTATGCAACTCCCGTTTACCGGAGGAACACTTTGTGTGCTACCAAACGTCACAACGTAACTGGGTGATTATAAAGGAGCCCTATAGGTGTCTCCAAAGGTACATGTTGGGTTGACGTATTTCGAGATTAGGATTTGTCACTCCGATTGTCGGAGAGGTATCTTTGAGCCATCTCGGTAATGCACATCACTATAAGCCTTGCAAGCAATGTAGCTAATGAGTTAGTTACGGAATGACACATTACATAACGAGTAAAGAGACTTGCCGGTAACGAGATTGAACTAGGTATTGGATACCGACGATCGAATCTCGGGCAAGTAACATATCGATGACAAAGGGAACAACGTATGTTGTTATGCGGTCTGACCGATAAAGATCTTCATAGAATATGTGGGAGCCAATATGAGCATCCAGGTTCCGCTATTGGTTATTGACCGGAGACGTGTCTCGGTCATGTCTACATAGTTCTCGAACCCGTAGGGTCTGCATGCTTAAGGTTTCGATGACAGTTATATTATGAGTTTATGAGTTTTGATGTACCGAAGGAGTTCGGAGTCCCGGATGAGATCGGGGACATGACGAGGAGTCTCGAAATGGTCGAGACGTAAAGATCGATATATTGGACGACTATATTCGGAGTTCGGAAAGGTTCCTTGTGATTCGGGTATTTTTCGGAGTACCGGAGAGTTACGGGAATTCGCCGAGGAGTATATGGGCCTTATTGGGCTTTAGGGGAAAGAGAGAGGAGAGGCTGGGCGCCCCCCCAATGCCTAGTCCATATTGGACTAGGGGGAGGGGCTGCGCCCCCTCCTTCCTTCTCTTCTCTTCCCCCTTTCCTTGACTCCTACTCCTACTACTTGGAAGGGGGGGATCCTATTCCCGGTGGGAGTAGGACTCCTCCTTGGCGCGCCCTCCTTGGCCGGCCGCCCCCTTCCCCTTGGCTCCTTTATATACGGGGGCAGGGGGCACCTCTAGACACACAAGTTGATCTTCGTGATCGTTCCTTAGCCGTGTGCGGTACCCCCCTCCACAATATTCCACCTCGGTCATATCGTAGCGGTGCTTAGGCGAAGCCCTGCGTCAGTAGAACATCATCATCGTCACCACGCCGTCGTGCTGACGGAACTCATCCCCGACACCCTGCTAGATCGGAGTCCGGGGATCGTCATCGAGCTGAACGTGTGCTGAACTCGGAGGTGTCGTACGTTCGGTACTTGGATCGGTCGGATCTTGAAGACGTACGACTACATCAACCGCATTGTCATAACGCTTCCGCTTTCGGTCTATGAGGGTACATGGACAATACTCTTCCCTCTCGTTGCTATGCATCACCATGATCTTGCGTGTGCGTAGGAATTTTTTTGAAATTACTACGTTCCCCAACACTACTTTCATTGGGTGTATGACCATCAAAGGTTTTATTCATTTAAACAGAACAACAATTATTCTCTGATTTTAAATGAATAACCGTATTGCAATAAACATGATCAAATCATATTCATTCTCAACGCAAATGCCGAGTAACATTTATTTAGGTTCAACACTAATCCCGAAAGTATAGGGAGTGTGCGATGATGATCATATCAATCTTGGAACCACTTCCAACACACATCGTCACTTCACCCTCAACTAGTTTCTGTTTATTCTGTAACTCCTGTTTCGAGTTACTAATCTTAGCAACCGAACAAGTATCAAATACTCAGGGGTTACTATAAACACTAGTAAGGTACACATCAATAACCTGTATATCAAATATACCCTTGTTCAGTTTGCCATCCTTCTTATCCACCAAATATTCAGGGTATTTCCGTTTCTAGTGACCATGTCCTTTGCAGTGTAAGCACTCAGTTTCAGGCTTTGGTTCAGCTTTGGGCTTCTTCGTGGGAGTGACAACTTGCTTGTCATTCTAGTTGAAGTTCCCTTTCTTTCCCTTTGCCCTTTTCTTGAAACTAGTGATCTTGTCAACCATCAACACTTGATGCTCTTTCTTGATTTCTACCTTCGTCGATTTCAACATCACGAAGAGCTTGGGAGTCGTTTTCGTCATCCCTTGCATACTATAGTTCATCACAAATTTCTACTAACTTGGTGATGGTGACTAGAGAATTCTGTCAATCACTATCTTATCTGGAAGATTAACTCCCACTTGATTCAAGTGATTGTAGTACCCAGACAATCTGAGCACATGCTCACTAGTTGAGCGATTCTCCTCCATCTTTTAGCCATAGAACTTGTTGAAGACTTCATATCTCTCAACTCGGGTATTTGCTTGAAATATTAACTTCAACTCCTGGAACATCTCATATGGTCCATGATGTTCAAAACATCTTTGAAGTCCCGATTCTAAGCCGTTAAGCATGGTGCACTAAACTATCAAGTAGTCATCATATTGAGCTAGCTAAACGTTCATAACGTCTGCATCTGCTCCTGCAATAGGTCTGTCACCTAGCGGTGCATTAAGGAGATAATTCTTCTGTGCAGCAATGAGGATAAACCTCAGATCATGGATCCAATCCGCCTCATTGCTACTAACATCTTTCAACACAATTTTCTCTAGGAACATATCAAAATAAACATATGAAAGCAACAACGCAAGCTATTGATCTACAACATAATTTGCAAAATACTACCAGGACTAAGTTCATGATAAATTTAAGTTCAATTAATCATATTACTTAAGAACTCCCACTTAGACAGGCATCTCTCTAGTCATCTAAGTGATCACGTGATCCAAATCAACTAAACCATGTCCGATCATCACGTGAGATAGAGTAGTTTTCAATGGTGAACATCACTATGTTGATCATATCTACTATATGATTCACGCTCGACCTTTCGGTCTCTGTGTTTCGAGGCCATATCTGTATATGCTATGCTCGTCAAGTTTAACCCGAGTATTCCGCGTGTGCAACTGTTTTGCACCCGTTGTATTTGAACGTAGAGCCTATCACACCCGATCATCACGTGGTGTCTCAGCACGAAGAACTTTCGCAACGGTGCATACTTAGGGAGAACACTTCTTGATAATTAGTGAGAGATCATCTTAAAATGCTACCGCCAATCAAAGCAAGATAAGATGCATAAAAGATAAACATCACATGCAATCAATATAAGTGATATGATATGGCCGTCATCATCTTGTGCTTGTGATCTCCATCTCTGAAGCACCGTCGTGATCACCATCGTCACCGGCGCGACACCTTGATATCCATCGTAGCATCATTGTCGTCTACGCCGTCTATTGCTTCTACGACTATCGCTACCGCTTAGTGATAAAGTAAAGCAATTACAGGGCGTTTGCATTTCATACAATAAAGCGACAACCATATGGCTCCTGCCAGTTGCCGATAACTTCGGTTACAAAACATGATCATCTTATACAATAAAATATAGCATCGCGTCTTGACCATATCACATCACAACATGCCCTGCCAAAACAAGTTAGACGTCCTCTTCTTTGTTGTTGCAAGTTTTACGTGGCTGCTACGGGCTGAGCAAGAACCGTTCTTACCTATGCATCAAAACCACAACGATAGTTTTTCAAGTTGGTGTTGTTTTAACCTTCGCAAGGACCGGGCGTAGCCACACTTGGTTCAACTAAAGTTGGAGAAACTGACACCCGCCAGCCACTTGTGTGCAAAGCACGTTGGTAGAACCAGTCTCGTGTAAGCGTACGCGTAATGTCGGTCCGGGCCGCTTCATCCAACAATACCACCGAACCAAAGTATGACATGCTGGTAAGCAGTATGACTTGTATCGCCCACAACTCACTTGTGTTGTACTCATGCATATAACATCAACGCATAAAACCTAGGCTCGGATGCCACTGTTGGGGAACGTAGTAATTTCAAAATTTTCCTACGCACACGCAAGGATCATGGTGATGCATAGCAACGAGAGGGGAGAGTGTTATCCACGTACCCTCGTAGACCGAAAGCGGAAGCGTTATGACAACGCGGTTGATGTAGTCGTACGTCTTCACGATCCGACCGATCCAAGTACCGAACGTACGACACCTCCGAGTTCAGCACACGTTCAGCTCAATGACGATCCCCGGACTCCGATCCAGCAGGGTGTCAGGGATGAGTTCCATCAGCACGACGGCGTGGTCACGATGATGATGTTCTACCAACGCAGGGCTTCGCCTAAGCACCGCTACGATATGACCGAGGTGGAATATGGTGGAGGGGGGCACCGCACACGGCTAAGGAACGATCATGAAGATCAACTTGTGTGTCTAGAGGTGCCCCCCTACCCCCGTATATAAAGGAGCCAAGGGGGAGGGGGCGGCCGGCCAAGGAGGGCGCACCAAGGAGGAGTCCTACTCCCACCGAGAGTAGGATTCCCCCCTTCCAAGTAATAGGAGTAGGAGTCAAGGAAAGGGGGAAGAGAAGAGAAGGAAGGAGGGGGCGCAGCCCCTCCCCCTAGTCCAATTCGGACTAGGCCTTGAGGGGCGCCCGGCCTCTCCTCTCTCTTTCCCCTAAAGCCCAATAAGGCCCATATACTCCCCGGCGAATTCCCGTAACTCTCCCAAAAATACGTGAATCACTCAGAACCTTTCCGAACTCCGAATATAGTCGTCCAATATATCGATCTTTATGTCTCGACCATTTTGAGACTCCTCGTCATGTCCCTGATGTCATTCGGGACTCCGAACTCCTTTGGTACATCAAAACTCATAAACTCATAATATAACTGTCATCGAAACCTTAAGCGTGCGGACCCTACGGGTTCGAGAAAAATGTAGACATGACCGAAATACTTTTGCAATCAATAACCAATAGCGGAACCTGGATGCTCATATTGGCTCCCACATATTCTACGAAGATCTTTATCGGTCAAACCGCATAACAACATACATTGTTCCCTTTGTCATCGGTATGTTACTTGCCCGAGATTCGATCGTCGGTATCCAATATCTAGTTCAATCTCGTTACCGGCAAGTCTCTTTACTCGTACGTAATGCATCATTCCGTAACTAACTCATTAGCTACATTGCTTGCAAGGCTTATAGTGATGTGCATTACCAAGAGGGCCCAGAGATACCTCTCCGACAATCGGAGTGACAAATCCTAATATCGAAATACGCCAACCCAACATGTACCTTCGGAGACACCTGTAGAGCTCCTTTATAATCACCCAGTTACGTTGTGACGTTTGGTAGCACACAAAGTGTTTCTCCGGTAAACGCGAGTTGCATAATCTCATAGTCATAGGAACATGTATAAGTCATGAAGAAAGCAATAGCAATATACTAAATGATCGGGTGCTATGCTAACGGAATGGGTCAAGTAAATCACATCATTCTCCTAATGATGTGATCTCGTTAATCAAATGACAACTCTTTGTCCATGGCTACGAAACATAACCATCTTTGATTAATGAGCTAGTCAAGTAGAGGCATACTAGTGACACTTAGTTTGTCTATGTATTCACACATGTATTATGTTTCCGGTTAATACAATTCTAGCATGAATAATAAACATTTATCATGAAATAAGGAAATAAATAATAACTTTATTATTGCCTCTAGGGCATATTTCCTTCAGGGCCCACTAAAAGAAAACACTATTGAAAAGGATTGTTGAACAGATAGATGATGCACAGAACAATTGAAATATTTGAATGAGGTGACAACCTCGAATTAATTGGAAAATAGACGAATCTCCTGAGATGTCTTCCGAACTCCGGAATGATTGAATGGAGAGAGGCAAACGAGGAAGGAGATCGCTTTAACCAAGGAAAAGAATGTGATCAACCCGAAAAACATGAATTGAGTCCACCGGAAAAAAAATGAAGACTGTCAAACAAAAGAGAATTCACCGGTTGAAACAATTGAAGAAAGGCTGAAGAGGCACCACACGAATGAAATTGATGGTCAAAACAGACTCAGGCTCCAAGAGGAAGAGGGTGGGAGGGCGGGAAAACAAAGGCAACTTGGAAGGGGAAACCGACGAGTATCTTGAAGAGAAAACACCGGTTGAAATCATTGAGGAAAGAAAGCAAAGACTTTGCACAAGTAGGATGGATACTCAATTACGGACTCCGGCTCCGAGAAGAAAAGGGTGGGCAGGTGGGAAAAAGAAAAACAACTGAGGATTGAACTTGCAAAAACAAAGAGGTCGAATCGGCTTGACGAGAAGTGCACCGGATGAAAAGAGCTGAGAACCAACGATCGGAAAACCAACTGCGTGATCCTAAAGAAAAAATTTGAAGGGGAAGAGGAGTAATTCATAACACCTACGTCAAGATTCCTCACCAGAGCGACGAAGGGGCTGAGGAGTAAAAAGAATTCCTACTCTCCGATATAATTAGACTCCAAAAACAGTTTTCTTCTAGACTCGACAACGGCCAAACTACATGATCAATCAAGGGGGCACCTATGGTCGGTCGAGGCTCTGATACCAACTTGTCACGCCCAATATGCGATACTATCCTAAAGACACTCGAAGGTCCCACCAATGATAGAACCGCATATTGATACGCTTTTGCAAGGTGAATATCATTACATCAACATTACATAATAGATGGGGATAGATACAAAAGGCATACAATGCCACATGAATAAAACATCATCATACATAAGAGCACCATCTGACTACGGATGAAACAGAAACAGAAACTCAAACGACATCCACCCTGCTAGCCCAGGCTGCCGACCTGGAACCTATCCCCTGATCGAAGAAGAAGCAGAAGAAGAAACTCCAAAACAAGTAACATCGCTCTCGCGTCAAGATCATCGCATAACCTGTACCTGCAACTGTTGTTGTAGTAATCTGTGAGCCACGAGGACTCAGCAATCCCATTACCATGGGTATCAAGACTAGAAAAGCTTAATGGGAAAGGAAGGGGTAAAGTGGTGAGGTTGCGGCAGCGACTACGCATATATGGTGGCTAACATACGCAAATGAGAGCGGGAAGAGAAACAATGGAACGGTCGTGAAGCTAGCAATGAGCAAGAAGTGATCCTGAACTCCTACTTACGTCAAACATAACCCAAAAACCGTGTTCACTTCCCGGACTCCACCGAGAAGAGACCATCACGGCTACACACGCAGATGATGCGTTTTAATTCGGATCTGGTGTCAAGTTATCTACAACCGGACATTAACAAATTCCCATCTGCCACATAACCGTGGGCACGGCTTTCGAAAGATAATACCCTGCAGGGGTGTCCCAACTTAGCCCATCACAAGCTCTCACGGTCAACGAAGGATATTCCTTCTCCCAGGAAGACCCGATCAGTCTCGGAATCCCGGTTTACAAGACATTTCGACAACGGTAAAACAAGACCAGCAAAGCCGCCCGATGTGTCGACAATCCCGATAGGAGTCGCACGTATCTCGTTCTCAGGACACACTGGATAAGCGAAGCGTACAGGTACCGATGTAACCCAAGTTGACAAGGGATGGTCCCGCACGGTGCTCTAGTTTGGACCAACACTTAGACAAGCATTGGCCCGGGGGGGGCCTAAAATAAAGATGACCCTTTGGTTAATTACTCCCAAGGGAAAGGTATAGGTGGTAGGAAAATGGTAAAACCAATGTTGGGCCTTGCTAAAGAAGTTTTATTCAAGGCGAACTGTCAAGGGGGTCCCATAAATCACCCAACCGCGTTAGGGACGCAAAATCCGGAAACATAATACCGATATGACAGAAACTAGGGCGGCAAGAGTGGAACAAAACACCAGGCATAAGGCCGAGCCTTCCACCCTTTACCAAGTATATAGATGCATTAATTAAATAAGAGATATTGTGATATCCCAACATAAACCTGTCCACCATGGAGCCTTCCACCCTTCACCTGCAACTAACAACGCTATAAGAGGGGTTGAGAAAAGCGGTAACATAGCCAAGCAATGGTTTGCTAGGAAGGGTGAAAAGGTTAGAGGCTGACATGGCAATTTGGGAGGCTTGAAGAGCAAGTGATAGATAGCGCAGCATAGCGATAAAACGAAGCAACTAGCATAGCAATGATAGTAGTGAGATCCAAGGTAGCGGTCATCTTGCCTAAAATCCCGCAAGGAAGAAGAATGAGTCCATGAAGAAGATGAAGCCACGAAGACGAACCAAGCGTAGACGAACGAATCCTCACGATCGCAACGAAACGGGAACTATCGAGAAGAAGCACACAACATGGTAAACACACCACACATAGACATGGCATGATGCTCAACCAAGCATGATGCATGACAAATCTAGATGAGGCTACTCATGGCAAGAGATGATGCAAACAAGAATAACAAATCAAAGCAAGTTTAAATGAGGCCGGGAACAACATATAACAATTCCGGTAAGTCCTCATATGCAAATTTAGAAATTGGTCCAGATATGAATAAACCTTATGTTCAAGTTGTTAAACAGCAAGTTAAGATGCACCAAGATGATCTACACGAAATTCTAGTCAAGTTACATATAAAGTTCAATTAGTTCGGAGCTACGACCTAGAAGATATAAGCAAAACAAGTTAAACATGACATTGATGCAAAAGGCATTCAAACATCAAGCAAACACTCTCAAAACAAGGATGCAACATGATAATATGAAACTGCATGCAATTCTAAGCAAGTTTCATATAGAGAACACTCAATACGGAGCAACGGTTCAACACATACACTCTATACAAGATATGACAACAACCTGTCCAAAACAGCAACTATGCATCTTGCAAACATCTAAAAAACATGCTACAACAACTCAATGTGAAAACAAAGGGCATGGGGATGAAGTACAGGTAAAGCATGACAAAACATGAACACTGAGCTATCTCCATAAAACAATATAACATGCTCAAAAGGTCATGGCAAGATTGCAAATAATAACAGTTTACAGACTTAGCAGGAATAACATCAGGTTGCAATGTTTAGAGCTATCAAACAACATGTTACAGGATCTTAACATGGCAAACAAAGGCATGGCATGCTAATAATAAAGACAAAGAACAAAACTCCCTTAATGAACTAATTCCAAAGATCAACAGAAAAGATGGTAGCATCCATGTAAACATGGCAAGTGATGACAGATTCCGACATGGCAGGAACAACGATAAGTAGGCATGTTGGTGAGCTTGTACAACTCACCACGGAGCAACACAGGGCATGACAATGTGACCCACAGTAGGAATACATTTTTATGAAGCTAAACACGGCAAGATCACGTTTATAGGGTGCATGGATCACTAGCAAAACACATGGCAAAACTGAACTTAATGTTAACAGGCTAGCAGCAACATAATTTAGCAAATTGAGAGAAAGATTAAGACAAGCTACAGCAGTCTATAAATGCAACCAGGGGCATGGATGGATAGCGCATGACATGTATAACAAAGCATCCTTCATAAATATCTCCAGATTATGCATAGAATGACTTGTAGCAGCAGGTTTACAAGGCATCATGATATCGCAGATTCAGTCTAGCAAAACAGCAACAACAAGTACCCTACTTGACGAGCTCGATTCACTCACTACAAGACTCACAAAATACAAGACAAGCACCCCTGTACATATGGCATGATGTAGCTCAAAACCCATGTAGAGATCAAGCTCATAGGATGCACACACAAAATGCAATGAAAAAGACAAATCACCAAGTTCTGTTAACAGACAGCAGTTAACATCATATAGCACTCTTGCAACGATGATTAGGGCATCAATATTGATTTAAACAAGCATGGCACAATGGAACAAAATGAAGAGCACATCCTGATGAACATTTTGATATAACATGCATGCAAAACGGATCTATGGATGAGGAATTATGATGCGATGAACAGGGACTAAAAATAACGCAAAAAATGACGGTGGATTTGTGGACCTCGGGTGAACAGTGGTCAACGGGGCGGTTTCGATCTGGATCGGGCGGCGCGGTTCACGAGGATGGCCGGCTCGTCGGAGAAGGACGCCAGAGAAGGCAGGGGGCGGCGCCGGCGAGGCAGATCCGGGGCGGATCCGGCCGGATCTCGCCGGATCCGGGCGCGGACCCCGAGGGGTGGCGCCGGGCAGCGAGCGTGGCGAGGCGGGAGGCGAGCGCCGGAGTCGGTTGATGGGGCGGCACATGGAGGCGACGGCCGGCGGGCGCGGAGGCGGCGGCGCTAGGCGCGGGATGGCGGCGGAGACGCGCGGGCGCTCGGGGCGTGGGCGGCGGCGACCCGGGCCGGGAGGGCCGCGATCAGGCCCCGCGGGCCGGTGCGGTGGGAGGAGGCGACCTGCCACGTGGCGCGATGCCACTGGCTTCGGGCGGTGGCGTGGGCGTGTCCGGCAGGAGCAGACACGTCCGGCGGCGGAGAAGACGATAAAATTAGGGTTTCATCCGCGAATTGGACGGGGGAGTCCTATATTTATAGGTAGGAGGAGTTTGGAGAGTCCAAATGAGGATCGGTTTTCGCCCACACGATCGTGATCGAACGACCGAGAGCATGGAGGGGGTTTGGATGGGCTAGTGGGCTGTGGTGGAGGGGTGCTGGGCTGCAAAGAGAGAGGGGTTCCAGGCTACGCGGTTAACCGTTGGGGCATCAAACGACCTCCAAATGGAACAAAATTTGACGGGCGGTCTACCGGTGCTATACCAAGGCCACTCGGCAAACCTCGGTCCATTCCGAGAACGTTTAACACCTGCTCACAACAAGAGACAAAAGGGGGACACCGGAGGACATAGGAGTGTCGGATTGCAAAACGGACAACGGGGAAAATGCTCGGATGAATGAAACGAACACGTATGCAAAATGTGATGCACATGATGACATGGCAAAGTGCGACACGCAAGCAAATGACATGGCAAGGATGGCGAAAAACTGGCAGACACCTGGCGCATCGAATCTGGGGCGTTACACAAGCAATAAGAATTGCTCTCTAAATATGTATGATCTTTTGGTGTGAAGAAAATTACTTTATACGATCTTGTTATGGAAGCAATAAAAGCGACGGACTGCATAATAAAGATCCATATACAAGTGGCAATATAAACTGACGTTCATTCGCATTAAGATTTTGTGCATCCAACCCTAAAAGCGCATGACAACCTCTGCTTCCCTCTGCGAAAGGGCCTATCTTTTACTTTATGTCTTTTACATTATGCTTGAGTCAAGGTGATCTTCACGTTTCCCTTTTTCATTTTATCCTTTGGCAAGCACCTCGTGTTGGAAAGATCCTGATA
>NC_041389.1:681867768-681893742 GCF_002162155.2 Triticum dicoccoides | reverse complement strand
GCATGAACTATTATTGTTGACATCACCCAAAGGTGAATACATTGGGAGGCAACACTATAAGCCCCTATCTTTCTTAGTGTCCGATTAAAACTCCATAACCATTAGTATTGCATGAGTGTTAGCAATTGTAGAAGACTATATGATAGTTGAGTATGTGGAGTTTGCTATTCCTGAAAATAAGATGAATTGCAATTATTTGATGACTAAGAATGAAGTTTGCTAGTTTTCAAGAAAGTTTATGGTCTATGCTTTAACATGTGAATAGTTTGTTACTTGATCTTGAGAAGTTTTATGAGATGAGCTACCGTTATGACATATAATCATGCTAGAAAAGGTGATTGAAATTATCATTGATCAAACTTGTGCGCCTGCTAGCATTCACACTTCATAAATTCTTTCTTTTATCATTTACCTACTCGAGGACGAGCAGGAATTAAGCTTGGGGATGCTGATACGTCTCCAACGTATCTATAATTTATGAAACATTCATGCTATTTTATTATCTGTTTTGAATGATTATGGGCTTTATTATACACTTTTATATTACTTTTGGGACTAACCTATTAACCGGAGGCCCAGCCCATATTGTTGTTTTATTGCTTGTTTCAGTATTTCGAAGAAAGGGAATATCAAACGGAGTCCAAACGGAATGAAACCTTCGGCAACGTGATTTTTGGGAAGATTATGACCCAGGAGACTTGGAGTTGAAGTAAAGGGAGCATCGAGGAAGCCACGAGACAGGGGGGGCGCGCCCACCCCCCTGGGTGCGCCCTGCCCTCTCGTGGGCCCCTCGAGGCTCCCCCGACCGACTTTTTCGCCTATATAAGCCTACGTACCCTAAAAACATCGAATATGAAGATAGATCTGGAGTTCCACCGCCGCAAGCCTTTGTAGCCACCAAAAACCTCTCGGGAGCCCGTTCCGGCACCCTGCCGAAGGGGGAACCCATCACCGGTGGCCATCTTCATCATCCCGGCGCTATCCATGACGAGGAGGGAGTAGTTCACCCTCGGGGCTGAGGGTATGTACCAGTAGCTATGTGTTTGATCTCTCTATCTCGTGTTCTCTCTATGGCACGATCTTGATGTATCACAAGCTTTGCTATTATAGTTGGATCTTATGATGTTTCTCCCTCTCTACTCTCTGGTGATGAATTGAGTTTCCCTCTTGAAGTTATCTTATCGGACTGAATCTTTGATTTGAGAACACTTGATGTATGTCTTGTCGTGTTTATCTGTGGTGACAATGGGATATCACGTGCCACTTGATGTATGTTTTGGTGACCAACTTGCGGGTTCCGCCCATGAACCTATGCATAGGGGTTGGCACACGTTTTCTTGACTCTCCGGTAGAAACTTTGGGGCACTCTTTGAAGTACTTTGTGTTGGTTGAATAGATGAATCTGAGATTGTGTGATGCATATCGTATAATCATGCCCACGGATACTTGAGGTGACAATGGAGTATCTAGGTGACATTAGGGTTTTGGTTGATTTGTATCTTAAGGTGTTATTCTAGTACGAACTCTTGAATAGATTGATCCGAAAGAATAACTTTGAGGTGGTTTCATACCCTACCATAATCTCTTCGTTTGTTCTCCGCTATTAGTGGCTTTGGAGTGACTCTTTGTTGCATGTTGAGGGATTGTTATATGATCTATCTATGTTATTATTGTTGAGAGAACTTGCACTAGTGAAAGTATGAACCCTATGCCTTGTTTCCTATCATTGCAATACCGTTTACGCTCACTTTTATCATTAGTTACCTTACTGTTTTTATATTTTTAGATTACAAAAACCTATATCTACCGTCCATATTGCACTTGTATCACCATCTCTTCGCCGAACTAGTGCACCTATACAATTTACCATTGTATTGGGTGTGTTAGGGACACAAGAGACTCTTTGTTATTTGGTTGCAGGGTTGCTTGAGAGAGACCATCTTCATCCTACGCCTCCCACGGATTGATAAACCTTAGGTCATCCACTTGAGGGAAATTTACTACTGTCCTACAAACCTGTGCACTTCCAGGCCCAACAACGTCTACAAGAAGAAGGTTGTGTAGTAGACATCATAATGGCGCACCACACACTCTGTGTGCCACTACTGACAACTTTTTTTTACTTTCTTTTTCAAAACTAGTAATGGCACACCAGGGTATAGTGCGCCATTACTAGTTTAAACTAGTAATGGCGCACCCCAACCACGGTGCACCACTACTAACAATTTTTTTTATTTTTTTTTTGCAAAACTAGTAATGACGCACCACATAACAGGTGCGCCATTAGTAACCAGGGTTACTAATGGCGCATTTTAAGGTGGTGCGCCATTGGTAACCTGAGAGCACCTAGATATTTTGGACAGCCACCTACCACTTTCCCCAGTTTATTCTCTCCACCTCCTTCTCCAAGCTTGTCTCTGGTGCCTCCTCCTCCTCACCTCATTTGCACCATAGATTCACCCAAATTAAGTGGTTAAATTTCCTTTTTTTGATAGGTAAGTAAGGGGAAAGCTTTCTTTATGTTGTAGATCTACTTTTTTCTCCCTCCAACAACGTGCACATGCACTTTTTAGGCCTAGATCTACGTATGTTTGTGGTGTTGCATATGTTTATGGTGTTGCATATGTTTGTGTTTGCAGGTACCGGTATTTGAAATGCAATAGTTGCCAATATTTTGCCGGAATGTTGATTCATTTCCGTTTCGGCGAGAATTTGGTACTATGCATTCTTTTTGGTCCTATTGTTAGGCAAAGTCATGCCAATTTTTTTTCTGGTTCTAAAATATCGTTTTGCTCTACCCCGCAGGCGACCATGGTCCGCACAATGACCGAAGGCATCGTGAATAGGTTTTTAAGCTCCGCGAAGGCCGAGATGCTTCAAAAGAACGAGACGGAGATAAGATGTCCGTGTCGAAGATGCAAGCTGAAGAGCCTTATGGACCCGGATTCCATACAGGTGCGGGACCACCTGCTCTTGCGTGGTTTCATGGATGGCTATCAGTGGCAAGGTGATGAAGATGATTATGAAGTCGTCCATGGGGGTCGGCAAGAAATGAGGAAGGGCAGCAAGACAACCGTTGCGAGGGTGGGCGAGAAGACGAAGAACCTCCAGGACATGATCACGAAGTAGATGCAGTACACAGTCATCATGTAGAAGATGCCGAACATGATGATAAGGAAGATGCTAGAGCAGACGAAGAGCATGATCATGAAGATGAAGATGCCGCAGTAGACGACGATGGACCATCGATGGGCTGGGTGCAGGACCCTCATATTCAAGAGCTGCTTCTCAAGCAGACGGATAACGCAAGAGCTGCCGCCCGAGAGAAAGCCAAGCTGGATCAACTGGAGATAGATGCGGTTACTCCATTGTATGAAGGATGCAGGCCCGACGATACCCACCTGAAAGTAACGCTCATGGCTCTGGAGATGAAGGTAAAACACAAAATGACCGATGCATGCTTCGACGAGAACATGTCATTCTGGCACGAACGTCTTCCCAAGGGGAACAAGTGCCCGACCAGTTTCGAGGAGGCGAAGAAAATCGTGTGTCATCTGGATTTACCGCACGTGAAATACCATGTATGCATGAACAATTGCATCATTTATCGGGACGAGCACGCGGAGTCTACCATATGTCCGGTGTGTGGCGTCACTCGATACAAGAAGAGGAAGAAAGCTCCTCGAAAAGTGGTGTGGTACTTTTCGATCACTCCTCGCCTGCAGCGGTATTTCATGGACCCTAAGGTAGCAAAGCTCCTGCGTTGGCACGCGGATAGGGAGGAGAAGAAGCGATAAGATGATGGAAATGATCTAGAGATAAATAAAAAAGACAAGATGCTAAGTCACCCTAAGGATGCGAGCCAGTGGCAAGCGTTGAACTTCGAACACCCAGAATTTGGGGACGATCCAAGGAACATCGTGCTGGGCGCGAGCACCGATGGAGTCAATCCATTTGGCAGCTAGAGAAGCACACATAGCACCTGGCCTGTGTTTGTGTGGATGTACAACCTTCCCCCCTAGTTGTGCATGAAGAGGAATTACATTCACATGAGTACGCTAATTGAAGGGCCGAAACAACCAGGGAATGACATCAATCTATATCTGGGCTGCTGAAAGAGGAGCTAGACATGATGTGACACCAGCCAATACGTGGGACACCGCAGAGAAAGAATATTTCCCTATGAGAGCCACACTGCTCACGACGGTGCACGACTATCTCGGTTACGGATATGTCGCGGGACAGGTGGTCCACGGATTTTCTGGATGCGTCAGGTGCATGGATGACACAACGTATCGCCAGCTAGATAGAGATCCCAGGTCTTCGAAAACTGTGTTCATGGGACATCGAAGGTGGCTTCGCGACGATCACTCATGGAGAAAACACAAGGATCTATTCGATGGTGAAACTGAACCCCGAAGACGCCCGCGTACGAGGAGCGGCGAGGAAATAGATGAGTTATTGAAAAATTGGAAAGAGTGCCCACCGCCGGGAAAGGCGCCAGAGCCGGGAAAGAAGCGAAAGGTGCCAGAGCCACTGTTGAAGGTATGGAAAACGATGTCTGTTTTCTGGGACTTGCCGTACTGAAAGATCCTCCGTGTGCCTCACAGCCTTGATGTCATGCATATCACGAAGAACATGTGGGAGAGTCTGCTTGGTACCCTGCTCAACATGTTAGAGAGGACCAAAGATGGGCCGAAAGCAAGGGCAGACTTGAAATCAATGGGCATCAGGGAGGAGCTTCAGGCTAATGATGATGATGATGATGATGATGAAGCGACGGACACGGAAAGTCGTTGCAAAGGCAAAAAGGCCAAGAAGATCGAAAATGACTTCCCTCCCGTGTGCTTCACTCTAAGTCAGGAGGAGATCGGGCAGTTTTTCACCTGCCTCGTAGGAGTAAAACTTCCTTACGGTTACACGAGGAAGATAAGCAGATACCGAGACTCAGCGAAGCAGAAGTTCAGCGGGATGAAGTCTCACGACTGACATGTGCTGATGATGCAGATACTTCCAGTTGCAATCCGTGGGATCATGGACGCGCACGTCCGTGAAACGCTTTTTGGCCTATGCAACTTTTTCGACGTCATCTCTCGGAAGTCGGTTGGCATGAGGCAACTCAGAAGGTTACAGGAAGAGATCGTGTTGATATTATGCGAGCTTGAGATGTATTTCTCACCCGCATTCTTTGACGTTATGGTGCATCTGCTGGTCCATATCGTGGAGGATATCATCCAACTCGGGCCGACGTTCCTGCACAGCATGATGCCGTTCGAAAGGATGAATGGTGTCATCAAAGGATACGTTCGCAACATGTCACGTCCAGAGGGAAGCATAGCCAGGGGCTTTCTGGCCGAAGAGTGCATCTCCTACTGCACGAATTATCTAGGCATCGAGAACCCCGTTGGTCTGCCCATCAACAGGCACCTCGGCAGGCTCGCTCGATGGGGTCACCGCGAGGGTCGCCGTGAAATGCATGTCAACTTCGAGGGTCGACTCGTCATGCTACCTGGTTGTCCCCCCTAGGTCCAAGATTCCGCCCATCCGCCTTGTTTGCTCAGGTTCGTGCCGTAACGCCAACGTTGTCAGAGTCGTGGCTCTGCCGCCACTCAGCTCTGCCGCTAGCTTGCTTCAGACCATCCCACAGTCTCCCGCGAACAACCATGGACGCGCACGAGCGAGGGCAACACCTTGGTAGCCTCTAACGCTGCTGTTGTGGCCTCCGAGGCAACACCGTCATGATTTGAGGTCGCCGGCGGTTAAGCCCGACCATGCTGACATGGCGTCATTAGTTTAGGTTGATTAAGATTAGTCTGAGACAATGACATGTGGGTCCCCCTTTGTTAATTATGTAGTTAGGGCTAAATACGTTCCTTGTTGGTCTCTGTGCAACCGAGATGTGGCCCCCATGTGTCATATTTGACTGGCGCAACGTTGACCGGGCCCAACAGTCAGTAAGAGTGGCTAGGAGAGAGGGACCCACCGCATGTCAAATACCACCTTTGTCCGTGTCCACTTCAGCATCCGATCTTGGAAAACCAACCTGGGATGTTTTTTTGACCGGTTTGGGATTGTTTAGGGGGGTAAGGTTACCAAAAAACATTAGGGGGTTATGTAAACCACCAAGTTTCTTCAAGGTAGTAAAATGGACTTTTTTCATTTAGAAACGGAGGGCGCAGATGATCTCTTACGGAGCTTGGGGCTGTGGAAATATTTTACCTTGGTATCTGTAATATAAGTTTGTGGCTTTGTATATAGAAATGGAGGGAGGGAGTACCACTCTTGTGATCTTGTCAAACCTAAGACGTGTGAGTAGTAATCTGTTCGTTTCAGCGTACTTTAGACGCTGTTGCGTTTGCTAGCTGCAAAAGTACCATGCCAGTCGTGCTGCAATGAGTGTTGGCGGCCGGTTTTGCTAGCGGCCAGAGCCTGACATTTGTTGCCAGGTGAACCTCGTACGATTATCCACAGGAACCTCTTCCGGCCAAAAAATGAGGATTTTCTAAAGGAACCTCGTATGATCGGGTAAACGTGAATGTCGTATGAATGCGAAGTTTCCATAAATCTAAGTGATCTGCTTCTACTATCGGAGCTCCACACGAAAGTGCACCGCTGATTTTCATTTCTTTTGAAGATTCCTAGGTGGATTTTATAAGCACAAGGCCAAAAGACCTAGTACACGTGATGTGACTGATGTGTTGGAGGAACTAACCAAAGTTCTGACTGTCTTTTCAAATTGCTTATGATATTGCAGCAGTGGAATCCGTCAGTTAAGGCTTGCGACGAGGACGTCATGGAGCTGCTGCTGATTTCGCGTATTCGGGCTACGGCGTTATGCCTCAATCAGAGTGATCAAGCTCCTTTAGCATAATCTGGCATGTCGTCGTTGCCCTTCCTTCTCGTCGACTGGTTGTGTTCCTAGGTTGTCAGCCTGCATGCCTTGATTTCTATTCCTGGTGCGTGTGCAGTTTTGAACTATGTCCGTTTGGTTTGTGGTTGTATGACACTTGATCCTTGCGGTATGGCTTCTTCTTTCTTGGGCGTGGCTTCTATAAAGTCAGGTATAAGAGCATCTCCAACAGCTGCGTTAAAACGCGCGCGCGGGGTAAATTAACTTTTTAGCGCGCGCGGCTCGGTTTCGCGCGCTCCAGCGGTGACGGCAAACTAGCACGCGTGGGAAACGATTGCGCGCTCACGGGAAAAGGCGGCAGCTCGCGTGCTAGATTTGGCGCACCGCGTCCGGCGCGCCCATAAAATTGTAGCGCCCTCTGCCGCTCTCTCTCGCTCCCTCCACTGCTTTCTCTCCTCGCCGCCGACACGCCACCATGCCGCCTCGCCGCTAGGGAGGTTCGGGCTACCGCGGCGTCCGCGTGCGTCCGTCCGGCACCTATTCCGCCTCGATTCAGTCAAGCGGCGGCGCGCGCCTCGGCCTCGGAACCTTCGACACCGTCCAGGATGGCGCCCGCGCGTACGACGCTGCGGCGTGGCGCCTCCGGCGGTCCCGCTGGGACATGAACTTCACCGACGTGGCGACGCGGGAGCGGGCACAGAAGTTGGCGCCTTTCCCGCGGCTTAACACTGACGAGGATCGTCGCAAACACCGGAGGCGGGAGCGCCATCTTAGCCTAGCCGAGATGGACGAGGAAGCCATGGCGATGTGGAGGCAACGCTTCCCGCAAGACATCATCAACGAGGAACAGTTCTTCGCTGAGAGGAGGGCGGAGAGGGAGGAGAGAAGGAAGGAGCGAGCCGCCTATCGCAAGGACAAGCGAACGCGGAAGGCAGTCGCTAAATACAACATGGCGCTAGGAGATGCGTCGTCCTGGGACTCCCGCGACGAGCGGTTCCTTGACGCCTATGCTCAAACGTCGGAGGAGAACATCACCGAGGCAGAGTCCGAGTTGGAGAATGGCGAGTAGTAGTAGTTTTTAGTTTTATTTTGTATCGTAGAAGCAGGCTATGTGAACGAAATAGAACTATATATCGTTGAAGAAGGCTAGATGTACGCATTTTATATCGTAGAAGCAGGCTATGTGCCGAACTATCTCCATATTTGTATGCTATGTATGCAATCGTCAAGAAAAAAAATATAGCGCGCCTGCTAGAGCGTCTCAGGCGCGCTTTATTTTGCGGCGGCCGCTGGAGCCAGCGTACCGCCGCGCGCAAAACCTGGCTCACCCCGCGCGGTATTCTGATTTTTAGCGCGCCGCGCGTTGCCCGCCTGTTGAAGATGCTCTAAGGCTTCTTCTTCTTCTTGAAAAAAGAATCCGCGTACATTAAGCCCACTCACACACTCACTAGTTACTCCGGAGTCGTTGATTATAAAGCTATCTCAGTGACAAGGTGCCGGCCTGATACATCGATGAGAATATTTTCACCGGACGAACTGAAAATAACAGGCCGGTACTCGCGAGCAGCCTAGCTAGTACTCTATCTTTCTTGGGCCTGGAATCTGCATACATAAGCGCACTTCCAGCTCGTCCAGCTCAACTTTCTTGGGCCTAGCTAGTACTCTATCTTTCTTGGGCCTGTAATCTAGTATATAAAGCAAGTTTTTTTTTGAGGTTGTATATAAAGCAAAGCTTATAGTGACAAAGGTTGGCGAAACAATGGCCTTCCAGCTCAACCAGCTCGTCCCATGTCTCTGCATCATCATCATCCTACCGATCATCTCCTTCTCACACGCCAAGGCGAAGGAGATGCCGTGCATAGTCAGCGACTCCGAGGAGGTCCGGGGGAGGAACTACACCATGGACGACCCGGATCTTGTATTCCTGGTCGACAAGGACTCCGGATTCGCACAAATGCACCTCTACAACCTATCCTACGCCGCCCTGAACAACACAGTGTTGTCCACCATGGATCGCTTGATACAACTCTATCAAAGGCGTCCCGACGGGTTGGGGGTCGACGAGGCGTCCTTCAGTGTCACCATCGTCATGCGGAATCAGACGTCACCGGCTGCAAGCAATCACCTCGCCTTCCTTATCCTCCCCGCGGAGACCCTTGATTTCCTTCAGGTAAATGACTCCTTGCCCTTGGCAAAGGAACTGGTGTTCGATACCAGTTTCTACCCGCAAGCCAACCGTTCCGGTTTTGCCAACACTACATACCGGAGCAGCTCCGTCTACGGAGTCGACATGTACGTCGACGTGACCATCGGAATGCTGGCTAGCCCCGTCCCCGCGCAGACGGGGTATGTTGGTGAACGCGTGCTGGTTGTCAATATCTTTACCAGCATAGTCGGCTCCAACTATTCTGTGTGGATCGACTACGACCATGTCGGGCTGCTGTCTGTGTACGCAGACGTTGAAGGCAAGCCCAAACCTAACAACGCCATAGGCATGGCGCCATTCAGCATCGGCAGCGTCGTTTCTCCGACGTCCGCATTTGCCTATTTTGGATTCCTCTCGATGGTGGAGCCGCGACGCCGTATCAGAGGCATCCGCTTCACCGCAACGGTCGACAACTTCCCTTGCTACCCCGTCAAAAGAGGCTTTTTTTTTTGAGAATCAGAGTAGGACAAACTACTCAGAAGGACAAATACATTCGCTAATCATGAGAGAACGAAGACTGTCCGGTACGTCCGCAAGTATCAGGTTATCTCCAGCGCGCCTAGCTTCTGCCGCCAATCCATGTGCCAGAGTATTTCCAGTTCTTCCAGTACTGCTGATGGTGTAAGATTGAAAGGCTGTCAAGGTGTTTTGGATATCCACAAGCAGGCCATAGCAGGACGAGCGTGATTTCTGGTCATCAGACAGTTCTTTGGCAATGGTTTGGCAGTCAGTTTCAAGACTGATCGGACCTCTATGATAATCAGCCAATGTTTGCAGGCCAACCAAAATTGCCCGGGCTTCTGCCTCTTCCACACTACTGCAAGACGGCAGCAACTTACAGACTGAGAGATATACACGGCCTCTGAAGTCCCTTGCTATCGCACCTGCAGAACTGCTTCCCGTCTCTGCGATAAAAGATGCATCTGTGTTAATTTTGATTGTGCCCCGGTCAGGTGGACTCCACTTGTTGTTCAGCGCCACCGTGGTTTGGTCCTGGGGGGCCGTCAGGCCCTGTCCACACTTCCCCTGATAAGATTCAGTAGTCAGCCCGCAGGTTCGAAGCTCCTCCTCGTACTTCATCAAGAACTGCACTGAAACCAATATAGGTTCCTTGCCTGGTCCTCTGATGCAGTCCTCCCTTAAGTACCAGCAACGCCATAACAACAAGAGGATTTTTGCACGCATATCCTCAGATTCAGTGTCAATCAGTATTTGCAGCCAGTCATCTCCAGTATATCTGAACCTGTCCTCTGCAGGTAAACCCCACTTCTTCCGTAAAGCCAAGCGCAGAGCTCTACTCTTTGTGCACGCTACGACAGCATGATATTCGTCTTCGATTCCGTTACCACAAATATTGCAAGTGGCATCAAGCTCAATGGTTCTCTTCCACTTATTCTTTCTGGTGGCGAGAGTGCTTGTGGCAATCTTCCAGCCAAAGATGCGGACCTTCCCAGGCACTTTGGCTTTCCAGATTAAGTCCCAAATACTGCGATCATTCGGATCTCTAGAAGAGCTAGATGGGTTATCTCTGTCTTGAAACTTTAAACCCATAGCAAGCTTATATGCACTTCTGACCGAGAACATTCCGTTCTTTTCGTAGTGCCACGCTATGCAGTTGCTTGCATCAGAAGACGGGATTGACAGTTTACAAATCTCGTCAGCATCAAAAGAAAGATCTGTCTAATTAGTGCCTCATTCCACTCCTTTCTATCTGGGAGCAGGAGTTGATTAACCCAGCGAATTCTTGACCTTCTGATCAAAGCTGCCGTCATGAGTCCCTCTTTCCTTGGGATCCATTGATCTCGCTGAAATTGTATGCTTTTGCCGTCACCCACTCTCCAGATAAGACCTTTTTTTAGAAGTTCTAGCCCAAATTCAATCGCCCTCCATACTGGGGACGCATCCGACGCAAAGACGGTATCCAACAGCTCCCATTTGGGGTAGTACTTGGCTTTCAGTACTCTCGCACATAGACTCTCAGGATTTTGAATCAACCTCCAAGCTTGTTTAGCCAGCAACGCCTGATTAAAAAGGTGCATATCTCGAAAACCGATACCTCCTCCTCTTTTCGGCATAGCCAATCTATCCCAGGACATCCAATGCACTTTTCTCTGGTCCTCCTCTTCTCCCCACCAGAATTTCCTAATCATCCGCTCGTACTTTTCGCAGAAACCTTTTGATAGCATGAACACACTCATTGTATACACCGGAAGGGCTTGGACTACAGATTTGACATGGGTCTCCTTTGCCACATAGGACATGAATTTTTCCGACCATGCACTGCATCTCTTCCCAAATCTATCCATGATGGGCTGAAACTTGTCATCCTTCATTCTCCCCTCTGGTGTGGGCAGCCCAAGGTATTTACTTTCAAAAGAATCAGATTGTACCCCGAGGATTTTCTTGATTCCTTCTCTTGATTCAGCTGGGCATACCTCACTGAAAAGAAGAGAGCACTTGCTCTCACTGAGGAGCTGGCCCGTACTTCTTTGGAACGTGTCCAAAACTCTCTTGATTGTAGCAGCCTGCTCCAAGGTGGCCTTGAAGAAGATTAAGCTATCATCAGCAAACAAGAGGTTAGAGATACCTGGGGCGTTTCTAGCGATCTTTAGGGGAGTTAAACTGTTTTCCGCCATCTCCTTCTTCAGCAGATGCACCAGGCCATCGGCAACAAACAGAAATAGATATGGGCTTAGTGGATCTCCTTGGCGAAGCCCTCTAGAGGGGATAAACGGTTCCAATAATTCGCCGTTGCATCTCACCGAGTAGCTCACTGACCTAACACACTGCATAACCCAGTTGGTCCATCTCCTGCAAAATCCAAGTTTCAGGAGCATCTCTTCCATGAAGCCCCAATCGACCCTGTCATAGGCTTTGGCCAGATCGAGCTTGTAGGCACAGTAGTTGTCCCTCCCATTCCTGTTGTGCTGGATCTTATGGAAGCATTCCAAAGCGATAATGGCTTGGAGGCTTTCTGTCAAGGAAGGTCACCATATTGTCATCGGTCCTTGGGTCTATAGCCGCCACCGCCGTGGTGGCCGCCACCCTCGCGTGCTACTTCAACTCAAGATACCGGAGGTGGCACAAGGACCAGGACCAGCTCGCCAGGTCCATGGAGCGCCTCCCTGAGGTACCCACCAAGATCGACTTCATCGATATCAGAAAAGCCACCAACAACTTCCATGACGGCATGAAGCTCGGTGGAGGCGGGTTTGGCACCGTGTATAGGTGCACACTCCCCGCCTCCGCTTCCAAGTTGGAGCGGCCGATGGACGTGGCCATCAAGAGGTTCACGCGTGACGTGCAGAACCGCCGATACGCCGAGGTCAGCATCATCAACCGGTTGCGCCACAAGAACATCGTCCCCCTCATCGGTGAGCATCGTCTAAAAATTATTTAATGTCAGTTGTGCCGTGAATTTCATTACTCACAATGTTGGGTTTTCTTTTTGTCATTTACTGTGCTTCCTTTTGATTTGGATTTAAGATTTTGTGTTGGCGGATACATGTTGTCTATCGCCTACGTAATTTCAGATCATTGCAACATTTCTTGGTACTTAGGCCGTATACACTCTCTACGACTCCCCTAGCGTTGATCATTCAAGCCCTAGATTATTCGACGCTTTCTAGGAGAAAAGGACACCGACAGGGACTTTGCACTCATGGTCCCCATTGGATGACTATGAATGTATCCATTTGGATTTTTAAACAAATCCTGCTAATGGCTCAGGTTATGTTGGTTATACCATGGTGCAAGCTGGAGTTAATTTATAGGCCCCTCTAGGAAATATCCATGAATTAACTAGAAAAGGTTGTTAACCGCACGGTAAAATAATACGAAAGAAACGGTTCATCAAACATGATTATCATAATGCACAGCGATGCCAAACATAAACTCTGTTAAACAACTATCGAACCAGCAAAAGAAAACAATTACGGAAAGTTCATCTAAAACAAAAGAGTATATATGCCTAATATTTTGCCACCTTACATATGTTCAAACCATGTATATACACTCTCGTAAAAAAAACCAGCGGTGATGAAGAATTTTATTAAACTGTCCATGAAGGGACGGCCAAACATGCATTGGATAATCACACCATATGAAAGATACTTGGTTTCATCTAGTGGTTCACAAGCTAGCTAATGTCTAAGAAAATTCAGAAGAAACATGATGATTATGCTATGGTTGCTTTTTTTTTTCTTCTACCTTCACCTCAGACCACATATTATCAAGTCAAAGGCTACATTATGAAAATGTAAATGGTTTTTTAGCAAACTTTTACAGCATTGTCTATAAGTTCTATTTTCAATTGGGACTTATGGTGAGACGTCGATTCAGAAAGCTTAAAAATGTAGCTGGCATAGAAAGTGGGGTCCCTTCGTTTACAGATCCACTATAAGATTCTAGCCAGGCATTCGTAAGGCTACAGAAAAGGCTAATTTTCATAACTGTGCACTTAAACATTTTTCAGGATGGTCTTACAACAAAGGAGTGCCACTGCTTGTGTTTGAGTTCATGAATAATGGCAGCTTAGACCAACATATTTTCCATAGAGGCAGCAGCGGCACCAAGCAACAAAACATTGATGACGCCATTCGGCGATGGGCAACCCGCTACGAGATCATCAGGGGCATAGCCACTGGCCTGCACTATGTCCACCATGAGTACGAGCCCATGGTGCTCCACCGGGACATCAAGGCAAGCAACATCATGCTGGACTCGAGGTTCCAGGCTCGCCTCGGTGACTTTGGCCTGGCTTGCACCGTTACCATTGACAGAAATTCTGTCACTGGCGTGGGAAGCACCTGGGGCTACATCGCGCCAGAGTACCCGGTTTGCCGCAAGGCGACGCGGCAGACAGACATCTACGCTCTTGGGGTGCTCATCCTCGAGGTCGTCACAGGGCTACGGGCGTTGGCCGATCATGACGTGGTGGATGATGACGACATGCATATCACCGATAGAGTGTGGCATCTTCACAGAGAGGGGAGGCTATTGGATTGCGTGGATGCCATGTTGATCAATGGTTTTTCTCCGGACAATGAGGAGCATCTAGACAATGTTGGTGATGCGGAACGCTTGCTGCTCCTGGGCTTGGCCTGCAGCAACCCAAACCCATCAGACAGGCCAACCATGCCCGAAGTGGTGCAGGTCATCGCCAAGTTAGCTCCGCCACCACAGGTGTCACCTCTGAAGCCAAGATTCGTGTGCCCGCCGCAGGAAGAGGGTCGTTCAGTGACCTCCAATGACGATAGCATAGGTACATCAATGATAAGTAATCTCGACAAGAGTATGGCAAGCCTCACCAGAGGACATGCTTAAATTTCAGCTCCAACACTTTATCGCCCTCATGACAAGCAGTGACTCTCATCGTTGAGGAAATGCCAAGCAGAATATGTTGGAGTTGTGTCAAATATAATGTACAAGGTAGGTTACAGTTGGACTATGAGTTGTATTGTGTTTACATAGGATGTGGAGTCGTGTTCTAGTAGGACACTTGTATCCTAGGCCTCTCATATATAGCGTGGGTAGACACACGATGTAACCTATGCCAACATAATAGCACAGGCGCGCAAGGGGGAGCCGGGGGCGTGTGCCGGCGCCCGGGTGGCCGATGTGCGGTATTGTGACGGTGTCATGGGGAGGAGCGCCCGTAGTCAGGCCCAGGGGATGTAGCCATATCGGTGAACCTCGTTAACAAATCTCGGTGTCGTGCCTCGTGCGATTGCTTGGTCCTCGAATGATCAACGGTATGCCTCAAATTTATTCTAACAAGTGGTATCATGAGCTAGGTTATTCGGAGGTTGCAAGATTGTTGATCTAGGGAAGGAAGATTCGATGTCATGATCATCTCGGCGTGAATCCGTCAAAGGATAGGCAGCCGATGGAAGCGATCGGGAGACATTGTCAGATCCATGAAAGTAATCAGATATGTGGCAGCATCAGCCGAGACGTGCGGCGGTCGATCAAGTGGATCAACCGGGCGAGCGTCAAGCGGCGCGCGGAGTTGCGGCAGCAACGATGCGGTTCAGCAGGCGGACTTCTCGGCGGCGGCGCGATGTATCGCGTAATCAGCAGTCGGATTGATCAAAACCAGGTGCAGCGTAGTGGGCCATGGCACTGGAAGACCTTGGCGTGATGGCCTGGTGAGGCCTAGTCGGGTTGTGTGTGCTGGAGGCCTGCACTGTGCTGGGGCTGGGCGGTGCCCATGTTGGGCTGCGTGTGTTAAACCCTATGGAGAAGTGCTGCTGATCGGAAAGGCCTGCGTCCGTATGCTGTGGAGCACCTCAGATTTGTTTTGGACCAAAAGAAGGGACCAAGTGCCCGGAGGAGACGCGCTCTCCTCGTATTGCAGCCGTAGACGTGAAGCACCAAAGGCAGCTCTTCCTACATGGCATCGGGAAGGTAAAGGCTTGGGCATGCAAAGCTAGCATTTGAAGTTGTGCAAGGGAGCCACTCCACGTGAAGACCAGAAGCTATTCTGTTGGATTTGCAACTAGTATACTCGGTGTACTTGGGATCACAAAAGGAGTGCTTGATATTTTTTCACAAGTCGGTTATACAAAGAATCATGGAGCCAACGGGTACCAGGTTTGAGGTGAAGAAGTTCGACGTAACTAAAAACCTTGGGTTATGACAGATAAGGGTGAAAATAGTTGACACAACATGGATGCTTTAAGGCGTTGCGGGATGTCAAGCCAGGCGGCCAATGGGGATTGTGATGAGATGCAGATAGTTGCAGTCAGATAATTCCGGTTGGGTCGGACTGGAGAGTCTGACGGATCGACGCAAGTCGGTTGGTACAGAAGACGGTGGTGGGATCGGCGAAGACGACATAGGAGCGTGATGCTGATGGTGACCGACTTCTGGGCGTGGAAACACGTGGTGCACATGCCCGAGGCTTGTGTGGCTTCGACAAGACTATGGCGCGGGGTTGATTCAAGGTGGTGTACACATGGAGCTTGAAGTCGACGGGGCGCGAGGGTGGACTGATCATCTACCATGGAGTCATGTTGAAGGTGGAGCTGGATTGAGGGGCTACGGTGTAAGGATCCAGAGAATCGAAGCCTATTCAGCGGATGGGAAAAGCGAGTGGCACCTAGTTCGGACTGGAGCCCAATGGTCTGATGGAAGCGTGAAACTCGTCATCGGTCGGTGATGATTGGTGGTACTCTGCAGTGGGGGTTGAGTGGTGTGGGTTCGCGACCCTTGAGACTCGACCGGGACAGCGGAGGCTCGACGCGGTAATAGCGGCGAGGCGTGCGGTACGTACGGGGCATGGATACGGGCCAGGGCTCTGGTGGTCATACATGTGATGAGACAACTGCGAATTTGACTCGGGATGACTACAAGCAATGGTGAAATTCCTTCAAGTTTCAGATAGACGGTCAAGAAAGGAGCGGTGATGTTGAGTTCAGGTAACTCTTATGTGTGACACCCAATATGTGAGTTGTTCACTTTCACGCAGGTCAGTGATCGGTGTGTGATGGCATTGACGGATACTCTGAAAGTTGGGAGCACAAACTAGAGTAACAAGGAACTTAATTTTGCTCGAGTGTTGACTGTGGTCAAGAAAAGAAGGGACTACAAGTTGCAGGTGAAGTCATATAGAGTCTTTGGAGTAGCAGCGGTACTCATGGGATAAGCTCAAGTCCAATGTACATGGAAGTTTGACGCATGGACAAATCCAGGGTGATGGAGTATATTCGCCAAGGTGGAGTTTGTTGGAGTTGTGTCAAATATAATGTACAAGGTAGGTTACAGTTGGACTATGAGTTGTATTGTGTTTACATAGGATGTGGAGTCGTGTTCTAATAGGACACTTGTATTCTAGGCCTCTCATATATAGCGGGGGTAGACACACGATGTAACCTATGCCAACATAATAGCACAGGCGCGCAAGGGGGAGCCGGCGGCGTGTGCCGGCGCCCGGGTGGCCGGTGTGCGGTATTGTGACGGTGTCATGGGGAGAAGCGCCCGTAGTCAGGCCCCGGGGATGTAGCCATATCGGTGAACCTTGTTAACAAATCTCGGTGTCGTGCCTCGTGCGATTGCTTGGTCCTCGGATGATCAACGGTATACCTCGGATTTATTTTAACAGAATATAGTAAAAGTGAAAATTCACTTGTTGTACTATAAAATGTCGATATGATTTTGCTAAATTTAAGATGCCTGCGAATTTGTTATGTCCAAGTTGGTGCCATGAATTTGAAAATTTCTTTTACTTGCCTATGAATGGCACGCGTGGAGGAATCTTAATTGCTTGGGATGCCCTGGTCGTTTCTCTTTCAAACCCACACCGTACAAATAACATCATCACGGCTTTGGTTAAACCGGTTGGGGCGCCAGAATGGTGGCTCACAGGAGTCTACGGGCCTCAACTGGACGCAGAGAAATTGGAGTTTTTGGATGAACTATTAGGACATGTGCAATGGTTGATAAGATAATCTTATCTTAAGTCTTGCATGTAATTTAGAGATGACAAAAGGATATATTTACAATGGGTCATCTCTTAGCCTTATCTTCAATAACTAGCTAATCCTAAAAATATGGTGAGACATATTGTGCTAAGAGATCATCTCTTGTCTTTTCTTAAATAAGAGAAGACAAGCCTTTTCTTATGATTCCTCTCTCCTTCACCTCATCATTTATCCTAGGTGGCATTCCTAAGATAGAACCATTGTACATGCCCTTAGAAGTGCGTGAGTTACACGTAGGACCATGGATAATGGTCGGAGACTTCAACCTCCTCGTCAACCCGGAAGATAAGAACAACACGTTAATCAACCGCAGAATGATGTCGAGGTTCCGTGTCAAGCTAAATAGAATGGAGCTCAAGGAGATGTACCTAAATGGCAGAAAGTTTACGTGGTCCAACAAAAGGGAGAATGTGACTTTGGAGAAGATAGATCACGTGTTCGTGACTAGTGACTGGGAGGACCTTTACCCTTACCGCTTCCTCACGGCGATAGGAACAGCAACATCGGATCATTGCCCACTCTTGGTGGATCTCCACGCGGATTTTCAAATGGGCCGACGTTTTCACTTTGAATCATTCTGGCCAAAGGCGGAGGGCTTCATGGACACGGTGTGCCAAGCGTGGAACGCTATACCATCGGATGGAAACCCTTTTGTGATTCTGAACAATAAGCTACGTGCAACGGCTACGCGGCTACAAGGATGGAGCGATTGATGGATCGGTAACGTCAAGACGCAAATTTTGATAGCGCTGGAAATTATCTTTAGGCTTGATGCGGCCTCGGAGTCTAGGCAACTCTTGCAGGCTGAGCATGTGCTTCGGAAGACACTTAGGCACAAGTTATTGGGGCTATGTTCCCTTGAAAGATCTATTGCTAGACAAAGGTCATGACTGTTACAACTTAAGGAAGGGTATGCCAACACAAAGTTTTTCCACAGGCATGCCCGACAAAGGCAAAGGCGCAGTATCATCACGGCATTGAAACACAATGGGACAATACATACTGGACATGAGCAGATCGCTGATGTGGTTGATCGGTATTATGACAACATTTTTGGAGCTGCACCGGACCGGGACTACACACTAAACCTATACATGCTGGATTTGTCGTGCCTATAACTATCGCACTTAGAGCGACCATTCCGAGAGGAGGAAGTGGAGAGGATTGTGAAGTCCATGCCGGCGGATAAAGCGCCAGGTCCCGATGGGTTTATTGGACACTTTTATGCAAGTTGTTGGCACATAATCAAAGTGGATTTTATGCGAGATCTTGAAGCGTTTTACAACGGAGATGTCAGAGGTATGCCAGAAATTAAGAAAGCACTTATCTCCCTTACTACCGAAAGTGGATGGGGCGGATTAGTTGAATGACTTTAGGCCGGTGAGTCTTGTCCACGGGGCAATCGAAATTTTCGACAAGATTTTGGCAACTAGGCTAGCGGACATGGTCCGCTCCTTATCCTCCCCTTCCCCATCCTAGTGGCTCTTGGTGCTAGATTGACTTTGGTCTAGGCAGGCATTGTCGGCTCCGTAGGTGGTTGGGTATTGCCGGTCGGTCCAAGGCCCAAGCTCTTGGATGGGATCAAGGGTGCCTGGTGGCAGGACGACGGCCATGTGGGAGCCGCGGTGCTAGTGGGCGGAGCTCGCTGCTCCAATGCTGGTCGGTTGCCATGGTCATGTGGGCGGTGTGATGACTGGTGATCGGCGTTCTATATCGGTGGTGTGGCAGGTGTCATGTTGCTAGCCGCACCTTGGTCGGATGAGGAGTGCGCTTGCCGGGTGAAAACCTTGTCTCGCTCTGGCCAGGCTGACGATGGAGGTGTCCTTGGGCGGCGCCCCCGTCTTCAAGGCTTCGTCGTGATTGCTTTGTACTTCATGTTGCTCTAGGTGCAAATCTTGATCCTTTGGATCGGGCGGTGATGACGCTTTGATGTTGTGCCATTCCTGAAGGCACTATCTTGGAGCTCATTGTATGTCGGCACTCAGATTTGTCTCTTCGTTGTGCTTGTTACCGGTTGAGGCCTCCGTTGTCTCCACCGTTGTCTCCACAGTCATGCTTATTGTCCATTTTTTGTTTCACTTGGAGGTGTTTGGGGTGGTGTATGCTTATTGTCCATAGCTTGTCCCATGTCTTCTCCTCCTATTAACCATGTCGTCCTGCTTGTCCCAGGCGAAGGTGCAGCAGTGCAAAAGCCCCGATTCCGACCAGGGTCGGATGAGCAACTACACCATGGAGGACGCCTATTCCGCGTTTCATCTGATCAACAAATCATCCGGTCGAGTCTTCACCTTCGGCAGTAACTTCTCCGACTACTTTGTGTTGAACACGTACGACCTCCGCAACCTGTCCGACTCCGATGTGAACAACACCGTACTGTTGTCCATCTTCGAATTCAGGATACCTTCCTTGCGAGTTCGCCAGGACCAGTTGGGGTCGTTCAGTCTCACCATCCTCTATCAGCCGCCGCTGGACCAGAGCCGCAGTAGCCTTGCCTTCCTTATCCTCCCTTACTCCTTGTCGGTGGCAACAGACGGCTCCTTAGTGAGTGCACTGGTGGCTAGTGATGTTGGCTCGCTCGACCTTTTGAAACCTACATCTGGAAGCGTTCCCGTCTCCGGCAGCTCTGTCTCCGCCTCCGCCGGGATTGATGCGCTGGGTAACCTCAGTACCTCACAGACGTTAGGACTAGGTACGGTAATAGTGTCATGGTTGTCGATATGAATATTGACAGGGGGGAGCTTCCATCTCTAACTATTCAGTGTGGATCGACTACGATCGTGTGGGGCGTAGCCTGTCGGTCTACGTGGACTTTGAAGGCAAGCCCAAGCCTGACAAAACCATAGTTGAGATGCAAAACATCAGCAGCCTCGATTCCCCATCCTTCTATTTTGGCCTCCTCTCACAGAGCAGCTGCTTCGTGCCGGGCAGATCAAATGGAGCGCAACGGTCGAGGACTTCTTTGTCTACCAGGACAAAGGCAGCTTCCTCACAAGGAAGGTAACCATCATGTCATCCGTCCTCGGGTCCGTAGCTGCCGCCGCCGGGATGGCCGCCGCCGTTGCGTGCTACTTGAACTCGAGGTACCGGCGGTGGCACAAGGAACTGGACCAGATCGCCAAGTCTATGGAGCGACTCCCAGGGGTCCCATTGAAGATTGACTTCGCTGACATCAACAAGGCCACCCGCAACTTCCATGAGGACATAAAGCTCGGCCGAGGCGGTTTTGGCACTGTGTACAGGTGCACGCTCCCCGCCGCCGCTTCCAAGATGGAGCGACCGATGGACGTGGCCATCAAGAGGTTTACACGCGATGTTGCCTTTAGTGTTGATGTGATTTTGGTTAATTTAAGAAGCTTGAGTATTTGTTATATTTAAATTAATGTCATGAGGCATATGTATGAAAGAAATATGTATATATGTCAGCAGTGGCGGAGCTTCAGCCACTTCTATGGGAGGGCCAAAATAGGCCTGATTAGGAAATACCATTGAAATTTTGCTTTCAGGGCCCAGATTTAGCACTAGTCTTCACTGGATTCCTGCTGGGCTGGGCGGGCCATGGCCTGGTTTGGCCCAGCCGTAGCTCCGCCCCTGTATTTCAGATCAGATGGCCAGGACCATCTACTTAAATATAGAACAATCGAATTACTCCCTCCGTCCGAAAATACTTGTCATCAAAATAAATAAAAGTGAATGTATCAAGAACTAATATACATCTAGATACATCCCCTTTTATTCATTTTGATGACAAATATTTTCGGACGGAGGGAGTAGATGTTAACCACGTGTATAGTTGCCTTTGCTGTACACGACTTGGAAAGTCCAAGTTTGATGCCCAATGATTAACATCATCAAGCACTTAATTTATGTTGATGTCCAATCCATTCTCGTGGTATCTTAGAAATTTTGGGTGGCTTTATAATCTTCAGAAACATGCTTTACGCCCATATGGCCTCATGAGCTGATTCCTTAGAGCGCACCGGGGCAGCAGTGATATTTTTTGGACAGTTGCTCTCTTGATCTGTTTTTCTCAAGTTTAATTAGAGGGCCGTGTTTGGTAGGTGTAGAAGTATCATTTCTGTCGTGTTGCAGTTAATAGTTTTGCTCGACGGTGCTTGCCGCAGCCTGACATTTGTTGCCAGCAGAACGATCGCGTGAAGTATGATTATCAAAAAGGAACTTGTAGTTTTGATTGTTGACTCTTGACCTGTTGGATAAAGACATGCATTATGCAGGTGAGGTTCTATCCAAGGACTAACGGATGGCCAACTTAAACCATTCCTTTGTCAGCCGGTTCTTCATGTGCAATACAATATATGCTTAAAGGTGAGTACAGATCTCGATAAGATACTTGCTATGCAGGCCAGTTCTTCATGCGTAAATTCAATCAAAGTAGTCGTACTATGAAGACCAGGAATACCGGATAATTGACTGAACGCTAATGATTTTGCTATGCAAGCCGGCCGCTTGTTCCACGTACGTACGCAGGCAACGTAGCTACTCTGCCCGTCACATGAATGATAATTTTAAAAAAATAACTAACATGAATGGTCAGAAAATCAAAGTTAGAAGCACAAAAGTGATCCATACATATGCTTTGTTATATAGACTAGCAAAAGAGCCCGTGCGTTGCAACGGGAGAGAAAACATAACACACACTCTTAACTCAACAATCATCACTCAAGACCACAATAGGTCCATCTCCTTTATTTTTGCGCGGCATCATATTTGTGTTGCCGCTTATCCTCCTTCTCACCCTCGCTGGTGATGGCCTCGGTGTTCACACAAAACAAAACAAAACGTGTGTTGAATATGGTTAATCCGAAGGCGTCTCTCTCCCCCTCTCTCCTCCCTCTCCCTCTCTCTCTCTCTCTCTCCCCCTCTCTCTCTCTCACTCGCTTTCTCTCACTCTCGCGATGAGAAATGTGTTGTTTTCCATTGCGACATTTTTCAGAGGTATGCACGTATAGTTATCGATGTTTTCTTTTCCGTATATGGTTATAGTCGGGTATTTATTTGCAATCCGGATCGCCGCCGGTATGAAAAAAAGGATCTTGCGCTATAAATTATAAGTTTGCTTCCATAACAATATTTTAAAAATATTTAACAGGTAAAATTAACATCATATTTAGATTCCACACATTTTTCTAATAAAATTTCATATATAATATGTTAAAATCAAAGTTACGGTTTAAAAGATACAGATAATTTAGAAAATCATTTGGTTTGACTCAAATATATTCCAAAATAATATATAAAAATACTTAACAGGTAAAAATAATCTCATTCATATTTTACATATTTTTCTAATCAAATTTCATATATAACATGTTCAAATCGGTGTTACGGTTTAAAAGATATGGTTGATTTTAAAAAGAATTTGTTTGACTTAAATATGATCCGCGGATGAATTACCTAAAACAGAGGGGGGGTTTCGAAAAATGTAAAATAACGGTTCGGGTGTGACTTAAATCCGGACGGCAGGTTGATTTCAAGAAAAGACAGGGACTTTTGTGTAAAATACGAAAATAACGCTTCGTTTTAACTTATAACAAGACTGCGGGTTGAATTCTCTGAAATAGAGGGACTTTTCTAAAAATATGCCATGACGGACGAAAGAAATCCAATTTGCTTTATTATTAGGTAAAGATTATAGAAGTTTTATTTTTGTGATTTCATATTATAAAGGTTATTAGGGTGTTTAGAAAACATAGGGTGTTTCGAAACGGTTTTAGAACACTGGCGATTTGCATAATGCAGGAGCGAGTTAGTTTTCAAAAAATTGAACTACGGTCTACATTTTCTAGGCCGTACATACAAACTACACCATAGAATATTGTCACATCCATGTTTTTTTCTTTTCTTTAGTGTTGGCTCTAATTTATGGGAACATAATATGATCGAACGGAGTTACAAGAAAACTGGCCAAGTGAATTGCCAAGAACAAGAGGAAGACTGTATTGTATTTAAAGGAAAGTTGGAGGGCCAGTTCGCAAGTGAAGGTGCAACAGGACTTGGTACTTTGGTAGTAAAGAAAACAACCAGGGGGCTCTACAGGGCCGCTTGTTCCACGTACGTACGCAGGCAACGTAGCTACTCTGCCCGGCCAGCCAATCACACCTGGTGGGGACAAAAACTCCAGCAAATTGTTCTCCAATTGAGGGGGCTGTACTATGCCGACAAACGGTGGGGGCAAAGACTCAATGTTTCTTTTACGTACAATGGTTCATCCTCCTATTTAGCATCTTTTCAGAAGAAAAATGAACTCCTATTTAGCTTTGGGAAAACTATGGAGACCTATGAAAATCAGCACGACCGAGATGGCGTTATATCTGCTCAAGCAGCAGCTTGTCCCATGTCTCCTCCTCATGTCGATCAACCAGACCTTCTCTCGCGCTACGCCAGGCTATGGAAATGCCTCAAAGACTCCAACCAAGATCGGAGGAGCAACCAGACCTCTGGACGACACCATGTCGCACTTTTTTTTAGAAGACTCACACATTTCATCTGATCGACAAAGACGCCGGCCAGAGGCCTGTACGGAACATGGCAATCGGCGTGTAACAAACGGCGTGTGTGGAACAAACGGCCGGCCTGCATACTCTGTTTACTTGAAAATTTTATTATTAAGAGCATGACGATTTTTCCCTAAAAAAAAGAGCATGACGATTTTATTTTTAATAACACGGCAATCTATTACTACGAGCATCGCAGTTTTATTTTTCTTTTTATTCTTATCACGACAATTTCATGTGTATGACTTCTATGTTTGTTTAATGAAAATATAAAGCATGGCAGATACCTTGTATGTCTTTCTAGATAAATATGCAAATGCTGACGGCCCATGACCCCCTCAAAAAAAAAAAACTGACGTCCCATGTATATTCGGATCCTTTAAAAAAACTAGAATTAGAGCGATAATGGATGGGAAGGGTAATTTATGGAACGAAATCACAAATAAAAATATCTCCCAAAAACCAAAGTGGAACGGTCTTTTCATATGAAACACCATGGAAACGGAGCAGAAGTTTTCATGTATTCTTTTTATACCTACTCTAGTCCAGCCCATATAAGATTTTGGCCCAACTCAATCCTACCCCCCAAGACCTAATCCTTCCCGTCACATGTTCCCAAAAAAAAAGACCCGGAGGGAAAACTTGTTGCAAGGACGGAGTGGTTCATCTGACAAAAGTAGGGAGGAGAGTGCTTAGATATCTCTCCAGAAGATCACCGTGTCATCGAAGATCAAGATTTTTCTGTGGAGGTTGGCGAGGCATTCGCTGCCAACCATGGACATTCTAAAATGCAGGAACATGTCCTTGGCCGATATTAGTTTGACCACATAATAGTTCATAGGAATGTTTCCATGAATCAAACCTATGGTATACATGTATCGATCGTCATCTTTATTGCAGTATTACCAAACGTGTCAATTGATGGAAACACCAAACCCCGCCAACATGTGTTGAGTCGCTCACCACAATTCCAATACAAATGTTTCGTTAGCCCACCACAGTCACCATCAGCGTTGATTTCGATGGCCCCTTCCGGCAACCGAGTCCATGGATTTTCACCCCACTATAGCCTGAATACCCGGCGCCTTTTTTCATCATCACCCTAACAAACATTGTTACCTTAGCTAGAACAAGAAAAAAACCTCTCATAATTATGGTTTATTTTTTCCTTTATTTCCTTTGATCAACATACGTCTAAGATTAATATCGTCTTACCTAGCTATGTTCATTAAGAGGTGTTTAAGATTAAATACTCTCTTACCTAGCTAAGTTCATCAAGCGAACATTGAAGATTAAATACACTTTTACTTAGTTAAGTTCATCAACAAATGTTTAAGATAAATACACTCTAACCTAGCTAAGTTGGAGCATCCTAGAGAGTGCACTTAGCACAATTATCTGGTGAATTTATGGCTCGATGAATCGTCGGACGGACAATGAGAATGGTTTTTAGTTCCATCTAAGAGAATGATGTTTGTTAGGTAGACGATGGAAATGTCAGAAGTGCAAACTTAAATTGGAAATGTGAATTCCTCCCACTATACTATCCCACGAAATTTATATTTTTGTTTCCTGGTCTATAAGTCAACTTTGAATTTGAGGCATGATACATATAGTGCATACACACCGTATCAGATATATGTATGGTGAGATTTCCAGGTTGTGAATTTTAAAAGGTGTTTTTTTCGGAGCATCGTGATATTTGAAGGAATAAGTGGAGGTTGCAGGGGTTGTCTATGCGGCTCACACTAATAAAATGGGGAAACTAGGCTTGATCATTATCGTTTTTCAGTCTGATGCCCATTTTTTGTATATGATCTTAATCCAATCAACTAACATGAATGATAATTTGAAAAAAAAACTAACTAACATGAATGATCAGAAAATCAAAGTTAGCAGCACAAAAGTGATCCATACATATGC
>NC_041389.1:681847517-681867315 GCF_002162155.2 Triticum dicoccoides | reverse complement strand
AAAGGTTATTAGGGTATTTAAAACACATAGGGTGTTTCGAAACGGTTTTAGAACACTGGCGACAAGTTGCATAATGCAGGTGCGAGTTAATTTTCAAAAAATTGAACTACGGTCTACACTTTCTTGGCCGTACAGACAAACTACAGCACAACATGCTTTTTTTTTTCTTTAGTGTTGGCTCTAATTTACGGGAACATAATGATCGAGCGGAGTTACAAGAAAAATGGCCAAGTGAATTGCCAAGACCAAGAGGAAGACTGCATTGTATTTAAAGGAATGTTGGAGGGCCAGTTCGGAAGTGAAAGTGCAACAGGACTTGGTACTTTGGTAGTAAAAAAAACAACCAGGGCGTTATAAATAGAGTAGGGGCCTAGTTGCAAGCGTCCGCAAAGAAACAAGGGTGCGCAAGTAAGTCTGCAGGGGCACGTCTGAGAAGAAAAAGGACCTGCGCGCGAAATCCTAAAAAAATTTGGACCATTTCTCGATTTGTGCGTGTCATCCTTGCGCAGGGGCCATGCTAATCTTCTCTGTATCGTTCCAATTTTATCGGATGTCCCCGAAGGGACGAGTCAGCTGCGGCGAGCGGGTTTATAAGCTGGTAGAAACACCACTCGCTAGCCGATGTGGTACTAAACACCAGCAGGTCTGTTGCTCCCCGCCCCGTACGTGCCCCAGCACCAGCCTCGCGCGGGCTGCATCCACTTACGCGGCCCAGTTTAGTAGACAGCCCAGCTATTTTCTTCCGTTCACCCTCCGGCCTGGTTTCTCCTCGTGGTACAGCGCCGACGTACAGCGCAGCCAATCGATCTTGATTTCGATCTACCGGCGATGAGGGGACCTGCTCCGCCGCCGGAATCAGCAGAGCTGGTCCGAGAGATCCTGCTCAAGCTGCCGACCACGGACGTGGCCCGGTGCAGCTGCGTCTGCAGGCTATGGCGCGGCGTCGTCGCTGAGCCCACTTTCAGCAGCCTCCACGCCGAGGCCGAGGCAACTGGCAACCACGTCTCCGCCGCGTCGGAGGCCCTGCTCGTCACGGAGACCCGGGAGCACGGCAGGCCCGAAGAGGCCATCTTCTCCATCGTCTCCTCGTCGACGCCCAAGCCCATGCCGCACCGCATCACCATCCCCGGCGGCTACAGCCTCTCCAACGTCTGCAACGGCCTCCTCTGCTTCGCGTTGGACCTCGCCGAGGCGCCGGCGTTCATCTGTAACCCAGTCACCGGCGAGACGGCAACGGTTCCCACGCCCGTGGGGAGGAGGCTCCCGGAAGGCACCCTGTACCATCACTACGCCTTGGGATTCAGCCCTTCCACCAAGGAGCACAAGTTGTTCCGGTTCTCCTGGGCGTCCAATTCCACCTTCGGGAACAAGATCGACCAGAGCGTGTGCACCTTAGGCGGCGGCGGCAGCGGCAGCGGGGACGGGTGGCGTCGGCGATCTTTCTACTCCCAATCCAACCTGATGCGCACCTTGCCGCCGGTGCTTGTTGACGGCAGTCTGTACCTGGTGACCAGCGGCCGTACATTCCCGGAACATCGCCGGAACCCTGACGAGATGCTGGTAGTTGACATTGCTATGGAGGCGCACCGCACGTGTCGTCTCCCGGTCCAGACCCAGGAGTTCTACCCGGCCTGGGATCCATGGGTGAACGCCTTCGAAATGAGCGGGCGGCTGTGCCTCGCCGTGACGACGGTTCGCCGGAAGCTCCAGTTCTGGGTCATGTCACAACTGCCACCGCCGGACCAGTGGGTTGAGGGTGACGACAACAAGGTGCGGTGGGATCTGTGCTACAGCTTCTATGTCGACAACGCCTGTCGCTTTAACCTGAAGACGGGCGCATGGTTCGACAATGGGACACTGTGCTTCAGGCACGGGGACGTCTTGTTCAAGCACGACACGAGAGGACGCTCGCCGGAGCCGTCTCCAGAGGCTGATTCTCCTCGATGTGACCTTCGACCCCAGCTGCCGCCAACGCCGTGGAACTGCAAGTGGAACATCATCGGGGGTTATCGCCCCAGCCTGCTCTCGCCTCTTACCTTGGCCGCGCCGCCGCCGTCTTGGGACGGCGAGGAAGAAAGACGAAAGTTCCAGCATGCCATGTTCGTTGCGCTGGGACAACACGAATGAAAACATCACGTACGTTCCTACTCGTAGTAGCATGGTCGAACTCGACGTAACATTCCTAGTTGCATTACCATTAGTTACAGTTTATTTTCTTGAGAAACTAGCTTTCTTTTTGGTATGTTTCTTTAACCGTTCTCTTTTCTAGGGGAAGCCTTCATGGCTTGGTTCTAGAAGCAGGTTATGTGAATATAATCACATTTGCTTCATTTTTATGCCAGGGAAATTACAGATTGTCAAGAAAAGAACACAGAAACAGATTGTCAAGAAAAGAACACAGAATAAAGCAAACCTTAATTTGGTCTTGGGAGCAGTACTAGTTGCTAAATGACAGAAGGAGGTCTTCAACGAGATGTTCTTTTATTAGTCTAATATGTTCTTTTCTTGTTAGCAACAGAAGAGAAATATCAACTTAAGGTAATGAACAGAAAGGAAAATGTCAATAACCAAATTGTCTTCATTTTCTACTAAAATACACAACAACAAAGAACATAAGTACGTACAAAATACCTTTAAATCTAATCACAGTATTTGTGGGAAAACAATTACAATATACAATATATCATATACAACAAATACACACACAAAACGGTTCCTAGTTCGTCTCATTCTGAGAGAGTGATATACCCTGTGTACTAATCCTCCAATGCTTTTCGGCTCAATGTAAACCGACCACCTATGCAATGTGCAGCGATCAATGTCTGACAGGTCGATGAATCGCTATCAACACTTTGTTGATAACTGAACAGCGGGGAGGGAAGAACATGGCAGCCTTAATATCCCGTCATTCAAGAAGCTTGTTGCATGTGCAGACGCCTAACGCTGCAGCTAGATGCCATGCAGCATGGATGTAGGGGGTCTGCGGGAAGACATCATCGGCGATGAACAGCGCACCACCCAGCAGAGACGACATCCTGTGCAGGTTATGTGCCGTCTTGAGCTCTGGCTCTGTGGATGCTCGTTTCGCAAATGAAACCTGAGGCAGAATGAGAACTCTTGTGTGTCATTTCGAGTGAAAGACTCATAGATGAATATGTTAAGAACCAAAGAAATAAATCCTCCCTGGGATGGTTTATTAATTATTCTGAAAGTAACATGGCAGGAGAGCTTGGAAAAAATACTTGCCTCCATCATCCCAGTGTGGAGGGCTGTGACCATCAAGGGCTGGAATGGTAGGAGCAACGTTGATGCCGCCATTAGTAATCTTGGATGTTCATCCCGAAGCGCTCTTGTTAGGCACTGTGTGAAGAAGATCGAATACTTCAGATAGAAGTTGCAGTCATAATATAATGCTTTAAAAAAAAGCAAGGTACAAGCTATAAATCAGGCCGCCACAAGTGCTGATGTAGCAAACATACTAACAGAAAGAAGGTTATCACACACAGATCTCGTAATATTCAAGTAGGAGTTCATTTGATTACAATTTTACAAGACACTGGATGCTGCTGATGGCCTGACAGCTTATTAAGCAGAATGAACACATCAAGTTTGGTTACATTGAATAACGGCTCTTCTTGCTTAATATGCATCTATGAAGGTAACATATATTACGATGTACTACCCATTACCCTATAAACATATCTTACTTACCAGTGTTGTAGTGGCGATCATTGTGTAGTCTGCCCACCGCATGTATTTTCTGATTTCTCCTCGTGAAGTATGATACAAGCTAGATGCGACTCCAACTCCAATTAGTGAGTTAGCATAAAGTGTAGTATTCAAGGTCTTTCTGCAGAACTGGCACATGACCGTTAGTTGAAAAATGGCTATGCATCGAAAATGCAATAAGGAGGCAACCTTTGAAGAAGCAATCTAGTTGTTCGTAGATGCACTTGCCTTGGTGTCTGCAGTCCAAGAAAGATGAAAGGAAGTGATGTGACGACATTAGCAACAGTTTCAGCTACATTTTTATCACCTGGTTCAAAACAAAATTTTATTTTTAGGAATTAAGTTACCAAACGAGATACTATGTTGATTGTCTGAATTGTGTGATTACTTGACCATACATGAGAGACTACAGTGAATAGGCTTCAGGCATGGGGGTCTCTGTCTCCAGAGTTGTCTGCAATTACAAGACAAAGCATTAGGTGATGCACAACTATTTCATACTAGACACCATTCTAACAATTGTCTGGATGGTGTTCATAATGATGGGACTGAAAGCCGAAAGCTTACTTGATCTTCAAACTTCGAGTCATGCCAACACCCCCCTGCTGCTCCATAGCTGACGAATCCATAATGCTTGTTTTGATAGCTTCATCATCACTGTATGGTGACCGACCCGCAAGCTGTACCCCATAGAGGCCATCCAGACCCCCAGGAGGTCTTCGATCTGCCTGAACTCCCATTTACTTGTTCGGCGTGTACTTGTTCAACTAAGCAGAACAGACAATTTTCCTGTGGGGAAAATAGTTGCGCTGAGATATTTTTTAGAGAAGGAATTTTCTGAAACCCCATGCACCTACACCCTTTCATCTAGGCGTAGTTCTATGTTGAGATCTGCGCTAGCTCACTATCTTCACTTCATATAAAATTCTCTCTTTTGTTTCGACCAAATAAATCAAACATAAACACTTGAAACTTTTCACAACAATACATGAGTACTACAGTGTGTGGAAATTTTTTTGGTGTGCCACAAATAATTAAAATGATAGAGCTGATCTGAAACTATCATTTTAGATAGAAGGTTATTCGTGATCCATTCCACCTTCAACATGACCCCTTTCGGCATGAAAAATACTGAATTATGGTTATCCTGTTCTAGTATGTCAGCTCTCAGATTATTATCAAAGTGCTATCAGGTGCCAATACCAAAAGGTCTTGTGCCCACTTACAAGTTTTTTAGCAAAGAATGACCACCATATGTTGTTTATGTCACTGCCAGATCAGCTGAGTGACATTACCAGGCCGTCTGTTAGGATTTACCATATTGTTGTAACTATCAGACTGTAGAAGATAACAACTATCAGTTTGTGTAGATGATATTGCCTGATTGTTCTTTAGCAGTCAGTCAGTCACCATGTTTTGCAACTAGCAGATTGCCAGATTATGTAGGTGATATTACTAGGTTGTCTAATTCGCAGTTATCATCCAGTCTAGATATCTAAGCACATGAAAAAAAAAAGGCTTCCATCCCCTGTAATGACATCGGTAAGAGAAATGAAATGAAATCTGCACACACCACACCACACCATGGAAGCTATCAGAGTCTGCAGGCATGGGCACAGAAGTACTTGGTGGCGTATGGCAACAGGGGCAGCGAGGTGGCATATTTACCTCGGTGTGGGCGGTGGCCTTGCACCGCCGCTGGGGTCGAGCTCCTCCCAGGAGGGGCGGGCAGGGCGAGCCGACGGCCGACGCTTCCTCCTGCAGCTCACGCGCCTGCTCAGCGCGGGAACCGCCGGCTCGGCCGTGTCCACCCCTCTCCCCCCTCAGATCCAAGGAGAGCAGCCGTTTATTCACCCGGATCTGGAGGAGAGACGGGGCCGGCGGCAGCTCTGCTCTGCCCAGGTCGGCCAAGCTGAAGGTTCAAGAAGCAGGATGTGTGTGAGAGGGAGGGTGAGACGAGTCCCCGTCACCGGTTTGGTGGCGCGCCGAGGTGGCGGAGGCTTGGGTGGAGGAGAGGGCGCGGGAGAAAGGAGGCCGACAGACACACGGGAGCGCTGGCGGTGTCCGGACGCGGGCGGCGGGGTCGGCGTGCGCGGTGGACCTTGGAGGCCGACGGGAGGGAGGGGAGTGAGTACGGCGCAGCTTCGTCGGGACCCGGCGCTTGGTGGGACCCGCTGTCAGCCATACAAGCGACGCAGGCCCGGTTACTTGGATGCGCTGTGCCCACACCGGCCAAAAGTTTGGCCCGCCTCAGGCTGCAGGTGGAGATGGAATTAAGTGGGACTAATTAGTCCATCCCACTTAATTTCCTTTAGTGGGCTCCCATTGAAAAATAACAATAATAATCGGTTAGCCCACTTATTCCCATTGGATTCCCATTGGAAGCCCATCCAGACAGCGACAACCATCGAAATGACAGTGTCGTGCTCTCGCCGCCGCCAACCCGCCGTCGCGCCCTGCTTCTTCTTCACACCGCGCCACCCCCGGCGGCCTCCTCATCACTGAGGCCACTCTCGTCGCACCGGCGCGGCAGGACAAAGAGTCGTCGTCGTGACATGCCGGGGATTTGGGCGCCGGAGCAGGTCGGGGCGTGGAAGCCCATGGTGGACGCCGTGCACGCCAAGGCGCCGTCTCTTTCTGCCAGCTCTGACACGCCGCGGTCGGAAGGACGCCAGGTCGGTCTCTCTCTCAAGAGCAGCAGTAAGAGAGAATCGTTACATTGTAGGGGGGCATGCAGATGCAGTGGGCGTGCATCGTCGGCAGCTAGGAGCGCAGGGCGAAGTGGCCTGCAGCTCGGGCACGATGTGCCGTGACTGCAATCTTGACTGCCGAGGTGACGATTGGTTTCGCTGGCTGCGACACAACAGCGACCGCTTGGGTGGGTTCAGTCTTAGGTTCGTGACTCGCCATAGCGGCAGATCCCAGAGGCAACTGAGGTACCTTGCAGTTCATCTCGCCGACCGAGTCCTCCGTGGCCTAGCTCCGACAGGGCCCAGAACCGGCTCCCGTGAACCGGCGACGACCGTCCCGAGGCTTCCGCCTCGCCCTCACCGCCGTTGCAGTATCCGCCAAGCTGTCGGTGCGTCCTGCTCTAGTCATCTCCTCTTCCATCGCTATGTCCCGCAAGCTATTGGCTCAGCTGCCTCCGACGGTCGTGTTTGTACGCGTTTGCTAGTGAGCGGGATCCCACTTGTGCCCACATAATTTGCGCAAGTCGTGACGGGATGACCGTGTTTCCCATCAAACCGTAGTGGGATCAAGTGGGCTAAAGGTGGGAGTCCCATGCATTGTCCCACTTGCAGCCTGAGGCCCGCCCTACCAAATTTGGTTATCCTTTCATCTCGCAGGTTTTTTCTAAAGAAAAAATGATCACATCAGGGCGAGTGATTCGCTCGCAACAATTGGCAAGCCAACTCTGGCCGACATTAGGTAGGGCTGGTCTAGTCATCAACCGAACACACCCAAACTCGATCCAGCTAGTTCAAAAAACATCTCAATTTGGAAAACTGGATGACCAACATTTCGGGTATGTTCGATTTGTAGCCAATGTGCACCCTACCAATTTTTTAGTGTCATGTGCTGTATTTGAAGAGACTAGTGTGGTAAGCACAATGGTGTAGAGACTAGTGAGGCTGTCAGGGTAATGGAAACCGGGGTACTACGTGTCAGTGGTACTAAGAGCATCTCCAGCCGTTGGCACCCCAGGAGGCGCTAAAAATCGCCCCCTGGGGGTGCACCGGCGCTAAACCGCGCGCTGGGGGCGTGATGCCCCCCAGTCGCGGCGCCCACGTTTTTTTTAATTTCAATTATGGCACAAACACGGTGCAAATTCTACCAAACTTCGGCGACTTCGTTCATATTCAAAAATATTTTACAAAAAAGAAAAAAAAACTACTAGGCTGCTCCTCGCCGCCCGCCGCCCTTGCAGTTCTACATGCCGAGGAGGCTGTAGAACCGCGTGTAGTCGCCACCATCGTCGTCGTCGTCGTCGCCGCCGCCTCCGCCGCGGCCGCCGTCCCTGCTGCAACCCTCCCCCGGTTGGCGCGGCGGGTTGGACGGTCCGGGGGCGTCCTCGTCGTCGTCGCTGTCGAGGATCACGACACCGTGCTCGTCCTCGCGCCCACGTTTGCGGGCGGCTATCTCCTCCAGGGCCCGGCGCTACCGGACCATCTCGTCGTGGAGGTAGTCGTCCCGCGCCCACTTTAGGGCCTCCTCGTCGGAGAAGCCGCGCCGGGCTATCTCCTCGTACTCCGCGGGGAGGCCGGGCTCCGGCTTGGGCGCGACGAGGACGAGGCGGCCAGAGGGGGGGTGGAGTCGCCGATGCGGACGCCGGAGCTGCGGGTGCGCCCGCTGACAGGCATGTCCTGGGGTTCCGGCTTGACGGGGCGGAGGCAGGGAGAGCCGGACGAGCGACCGGACGAGGAGGAGGACGCCCCGGGCTGCTCCATGTGCCTCGGCGTCCAGCAACTCCCACGTCGGCGAGAGAAGGACGGGGGAGCGGGGTACTCGAGCCTCGGCGTGTTGCCGCCCTCGATGTACTCGAGGACGGCCTCCAGCGTGCGGCCGGGCACGCCCCACCATCGGCGCCGCCCCTCGGGGTTGAGCCTTCCGGAGGGCACGATGCCGTTCGTGGACTCGAGTTGTTTGACGTGGCGGCGGCGGAAGTATGGCTCCCAGAACGGGCTGTCGGGGACGTACCGCGGTCCTTCCCTCGCCGCCCGCAGCAATGAGGCGCGGATACGCGCGATCTCCGCACGCCGCGCCGCCCCGGTGGGTGGTGGTGGCACCGGGACGCCGCCGGCGCTGATTCTCCACGCCCCGGGCACCAGCATGTCCGGCGGGACCGGGTACTCGGCCTCGAAGAGGAGCCGAGCTTCGTCCTCGTGAAGGTGACGGCGGCCGAAGCCGTTTGCCGCTGCACCGTCGCCGGGGAAGCACTCGGTCATGCTTTGAACTGGAGACGGCGAAAGGAGAGGGAGGAAGGGGGAGAAATGGCGCGTCGACGATGGAGGCTCTGTGCGTGTCTCCGGCGCGCTGGGGGCGGCTTATATAGGTGGACGCGCCGCGTGTACGCGTGGCGGGCGAGGGGACGCGCGTCGTCCGATCTTCACTGCGCCGCCAGTGAGGCATCAATGGAGGCTGACCGGTGCGGCAGCGCGCGGCAGCTTTGGCATTGATTCGTCGCGGGAAACGAGGCGATGAGGACGACGAAGCGGCGAGAAGAGAGACGAGTCGCTGGCAAGGAGGGCCCACGGCTCTTTCGCACCAAAAACGATTTGCCCGGTGCCCCCGAGCGCCCCCCAGCGCGCCGGTTTCTGGTTGGGTCTGCCGGCACCAATTTCGGCCCGAGCGGGCAAAAAGTGGGCCCTTGGGGGCGTGACTGGGCCGATTTTTTGGCGCCGGGGGCCGAAAAGTTGCTTGGGGGGCCTTGTTGGGGGCGCGGCTAGAGATGCTCTAAGTCTGACAGTAAGAATAGGGGTACGTATGGAGAGGCAAGGTCCTAGCTACGGCAAGATTGTACGCAAGTGTTTACGAGTTTAGGCCCCTCTCGGAGGCGGTCGACTGGATTATGAGTATGTGTTTGTGTGTTACAGGGGGTGCGAACCCTTGTCCCAGAGGAGGGGGTGGCTTATATAGAGTTCGCCAGGACCTCGGCCATCTCCCATTACAGAGGGTTGAATGTACATAAAGATTGAGGCGTTACTGGTAACGCCAGCCTTAAGTGCCCTTAATGACCTTAAAGACTACGGAGTGAATACTCGCCCGTTGCTGTTCTGGGTGACTTCTGGTCTTCAATAGGTCGAGTGGTTTCTTGTATGGTCGAGTGGTTGACTGTCGTGTGACTTTGGGAAGGAGGGGTATCCGGGTGGTTCTTTGGTCGAGTGGATTGCACTCGACACCTTTACTGGGTACCCTTTGTTGTCTCTTGAGCTTCTTTGCTTCTAGGGTAGAGACCTTAGGTAGGGTGTATATGTCAGGTATGTGACCCTACCCTAAGTCTGTATCCTCATCATTAGCCCCTGAATGGATTAAGGTCCGAGTGGAAAGAAGATTGAAGTTGATCTTGCTCCGACCCTTGCGTTTCACGAGTATTTATGCAGGACGGAAGACACATGTTTAGAACTTCAGCTTTGCTTCAGTCAACTTGATCGATTCAGAAAGTTATCGAGTGAATTTGCAACATCATCTGTCGAGTGTCGCTTCTGGGCGCAGGATCTTTGGCGTGATTGGTTGCGGCGTATCCCGGATCTCACGGGATTCGAAATTTTTAGGGAAGCGCGCGGGATGGAGCATGACGAGGTAAGCGGGGTGGATAGACAGGAGCGCCTCGATCTCTGCGCCACCTTTTTCGCCATGTACCCCGCGCGCGACTGTTGCGGGATTTGACGGGATCACCTGGGCCCATGCGTCAGCCACTCGGAAGTGGGCCTTTATAAGGCGACGGAGCCGAGGCACCTGCACTGTGCATGTCTATTTCCTCCCTTTTTCTCTGCTGCTCCTCCGCACCCGGATCCTCCGCTCTCAACGCCGCCGCTCCGCCACCATTGTGAAGGACAAGACGGCGGCGCTGGAACACGCAAAGAAGGCGATGGGGGCGGCAAGAGCCAAGAAGCAGAATCGCGGGTCGTCGTCGTGCTCGGCGCTGCCGTCGGCTGGATCCAAGGCGATTGGATCCGGTCTTCGCTCTGGCAGGAAGATCTGGACGAGCTGGTGGAGTCTAGGATGATCGCCAAGGGTGTCGCGAGGTTGCCGGAGGGGGAGGCGGAGCCGCGGCCACGACCGGGTGAGTGTGTTCTGCTCGCCACCCATGTCGACCGGGGCTTCTCGCTTCCTCCGCACCCCTTTTTCCGGGGTTTCTTGAACTTCTTCGGCGCCCAACTCCATCACCTTTTCCCCAATACCATCACATATCTTGCTGCATTCGTGTCCATGTGCGAGAATTTTCTGGGGTGTCGACCGCACTGGGGTCTTTTTAAGCATATTTTCACCATCCGTTCTCAGTCGGTAAAGAAAGCAAACACGAGCGATGAGAAAACACACGTCATTCAGATGTGTGGGGGTTTGGGTATCCAGAAGAGGTAGAGGAGCTCTTTCCCTTCCATGACTCTTCCTGAATCAGTCAGGGGCTGGCAGTCGCCTGGTTCTACTGCCAGGACCTCGCAACTCCAGGCCAGTCGAGCGGACTTCCCCACTTCACCTTTGATCGTGTTCAGACTCCTTCCTCGCTAAAAGTCACTGCTACTGAGAGCGTGGAGACGAACATGCTAGTTGAGAGGGTGGTCCAGCTGATCAATCAGGGCGTCACTGGCATGTATCTGCTGGAGGTATTCCTCAGTCGACGCATCCAGACTCTCCAGGCCCGTGTGTTGGAAATATGCCCTAGAGGCAATAATAAAATGGTTATTATTATATTTCCTTGTTCATGATAATTGTCTATTGTTCATGCTATAATTGTATTAATTGGAAACCGTAATACATGTGTTAATACATAGACCACAACATGTCCCTAGTGAGCCTCTAGTTGACTAGCTCGTTGATCAATAGATGGTTATGGTTTCCTGACCATGGACATAGGATGTCATTGATAATAGGATCACATCATTCGAAGAATGATGTGATGGACAAGACTCAATCCTAAGCATAGCACAAGATCGTATAGTTCGTTTGCTAAGAGCTTTTCTAATGTTAAGTATCATTTCCTTAGACCATGAGATTGTGCAACTCCCGGATACCGTAGAAATGCTTTGGGTGTACCAAACGTCACAATGTAACTGGGTGGCTATAAAGGTGCACTACAGGTATCTCCGAAAGTGTCTGTTGGGTTGGCATGAATCGAGACTGGGATTTGTCACTCCGTATGACGGAGGGGTATCTTTGGGCCCACTCAGTAATGCATCATCATAATGAGCTCAATGTGACTAAGTAGTTAGTCACGGGATTATGCATTACGGAACGAGTAAAGTGACTTGCCGGTAACGAGATTGAACGAGGTATTGGGATACCGATGATCGAATCTCGGGCAAGTAACATACCGATTGACAAAGGGAATTGTATACGGGATTGATTGAATCCCCGACATCGTGGTTCATCCGATGAGATCATCGTGGAACATGTAGGAGCCAACATGGGTATCCAGATCCCGCTGTTGGTTATTGGCCGGAGAACGTCTCGATCATGTATGCATGATTCCCGAACCCGTAGGGTCTACACACTTAAGGTCCGGTGACGCTAGAGTTGTTATGGGAAATAGTAAGTGGTTACCGAAGGTAGTTCAGAGTCCCGGATGTGATCCCAGACGTCACGAGGAGTTTTGGAATGGTCCGGCGGTGAAGATCGATATATTGGACGAAGGGTATTGGAGTCCGGAAGTGTTCCGGGGGTACCAGGCTATGGCCAGCATGACCGAAAGGTGTTTCGGGAGCCACGACAAGTGTTGGAGGGCCTCATGGGCCAAAGGGGAAGGGGCAAACCATCCCACTAAGGGGTGGTGCGCCCCCCACACCCTTTCCCACGTTATTTGGGGAGGTGGGGCGCCTCCACCTGGCTTGGGAGGCAATCCTCCACCTGCTTGGCTTGGGGGGCAAGTCTCCCTAGGATTTTCCCTAGGGAGATCCAATCTGCTCGGCCGCTGCCCCCCAGGGGAAACCCTAGGGTGCCTCCCCCTCTCCCCTTGCCCCTATATATAGTGGAGGGATGGGAGGGCAGCCGCACCTCTTCCCTGGCGCAGCCCTCTCCCTCCTCCAACACCTCCTCCTCCTCCGTAGTACTTGGCGAAGCCCTGCTGGAGAACCACGAGCTCCACCAACACCATGGCATTGTGCTGTCGGAGTTCTCCCTCAACTTCTCCTCTCCCCTTGCCGGATCAAGAAGGAGGAGACGTCCCCGGGCTGTACGTGTGTTGAACATGGAGGCGCCGTCCGTTCGGCGCTAGATCGGATCTTCCACGGTTTGAATCGTCGCGAGTACGACTCCATCATCCGCGTTCTTGTAACGCTTCCGCATCGCGATCTTCAAGGGTATGAAGATACACTCATCCTCTCCCTATCTTGTTGCTAGTGTCTCCATAGATTGATCTTGGTGATGCGTAGAAAATTTTGAATTTCTACTACGTTCCCCAATAGTGGCATCATGAGCTAGTTCTATTGCATAGATTCTATGCACGAGTAGAACACAAGTTGTTGTGGGCGTTGATTTTTTTCAATATGCTTACTGTTACTAGTCCTATCTTGTTTCGACGGTATTGTGGGACGAATCGGCCCGGACCGACCTTACACGTACACTTACTTGAGACAGGTTCCACCGACTGACATGCACTTGTTGCATAAGGTGGCTAGCGGGTGCCAGTCTCTCCCACTTTAGTCGGATCGGATTCGATTGAAAGGGTCCTTATGAAGGGTAAATAGCAATTGCCATATCACCGTTGTGGCTTTTGCGTAGGTAAGAAACGTTCTTGCTAGAAACCCATAGCAGCCACGTAAAACATGCAACAACAATTAGAGGACGTCTAACTTGTTTTCGCAGGGTATGCTATGCGATGTGATATGGCCAAAAAGAATGTGATGAATGATATGTGATGTATGAGATTGATCATGTTCTTATAATAGGAATCACGACTTGCATGTCGATGAGTATGACAACCGACAGGAGCCATAGGAGTTGTCTTAATTTATTGTATGACCTGCGTGTCATTGAACAACACCATGTAATTACTTTACTTTATTGCTAACCATTAGCTATAGTAGTAGAAGTAATAGTTGGCGAGACCACTTCATGGAGACACGATGATGGAGATCATGGTGTCATGCCGGTGACGAAGGTGATCATGCCGCGCCTCAAAGATGGAGATCAAAGGCGCAAGATGATGATGGCCATATCATGTCACTTTATGATTTGCATGTGATGTTTGTCATGTTTACATCTTATTTGCTTAGAACGACGGTAGCATAAATAAGATGATCCCTCACTAAAATTTCAAGCAAGTGTTCCCCCTAACTGTGCACCGTTGCGAAAGTTCGTTGTTTCTAAGCACCACGTGATGATCGGGTGTGATAGATTATAACGTTCGCATACAACGGGTGTAAGACAGATTTACACACGCGAAACACTTAGGTTGACATGATGAGCCTAGCATGTACAGACATGGCCTCGGAACACAAGAGACCGAAAGGTCGAACATGAGTCGTATAGTAGATACGATCAACATGAAGATGTTCACCGATGATGACTAGTCCGTCTCACGTGATGATCGGACACGGCCTAGTTGACTCGGATCATGTATCACTTAGATGACTAGAGGGATGTCTATCTGAGTGGGAGTTCATTAGATGAACTTAATTATCCCGAACATAGTCAAAAGGTCTTTGCAAATTATGTCGTTGCATACGCTTTAGTTCTACTGTTTAGATATGTTCCTAGAGAAAATATAGTTGAAAGTTGATAGTAGCAATTATGCGGACTGGGTCCGTAAACTGAGGATTGTCCTCATTGTTGCGCAGAAGGCTTATGTCCTTAATGCACCGCTCGGTGTGCTGAACCTCGAACATCGTCTGTGGATGTTGCGAACATATGACATGCACGTTTTGATGACTACATGATAGTTCAGTAATGTTAAACGGTTTAGAATTGTGGCGCCGAAGACGTTTTTTAAACGTGCGGAACATATGAGATGTTCCAAGGGCTGAAATTGGGATTTCAGGCTAGTGCCCACGTCAAGAGGTATGAGACCTCTGACGAGTTTCTTAGCCTACGAACTAAGGGAGAAAAGCTCAATCATTGAGCTTGTACTCAGATTGTTTGGGGTACAACAATCACTTGAATCAAGTGGGAGTTAATCTTCCAGATGAGATAGTGATGTTTCTCCAAAGTCATTGCCACCAAGCTACTAGAACTTCATGATGAACTATAACATATCAGGGATAGATATGATGATCCTTGAGCTATTCGCGATGTTGGACACCGCGAAAGTAGAAATCAAGAAGGAGCATCAATTGTTGATGGTTAGTGAAACCACTAGTTTCAAGAAGGGCAAGGGCAAGAAGGGATACTTCATGAAACGGCAAAACAGTTGCTGCTCTAGTGAAGAAACCCAAGGTTGAACCCAAACCCGAGACTAAGTGCTTCTGTAATAAGGGGAACGGTCACTGGAGCAGAATTACCCTAGATACTTGGTAGATAAGAAGGCAGGCAAGGTCGACAGAAGTATATTGGATATACATTATATTAATGTGTACTTTACTAGTACTCCTAGTAGCACCAGGGTATTAAGATACCGGTTCGGTTGCTAAGTGTTAGTAACTCGAAATAAAAGAGCTACGGAATAAACGGAGACTAGCTAAAGGCGAGGTGAAGATATGTGTTGGAAGTATTTCCAAGGTTGATGTGATCAAGCATCGCTTGCTCCCTCTACCATCAAGATTGGTGTTAAACCTAAACAATTGTTATTTGGTGTTTGCGTTGAGCATAGACATGATTGGATTATGTTTATTGCAATACAGTTATTCATTTAAGGAGAATAATGGTTACTCTGTTTATTTGAATAATACCTTCAACGGTCTTGCACCTAAAATGAATGGTTTATTGAATCTCGATTGTAGTGATACACATGTTCATGCCAAAAGATATAAGATAGTAATGATAGTACCACATACTTGTGGCACTGCCATTTGAGTCATATTGGTATAAAACACATGAAGAAGCTCCATGTTGATGGATCTTTGGACTCACTCGTTTTTGAAAAGATTGAGACATGCGAACCATGTCTATTGGTATGTACGCATGAAGAAACTCCATACAGATGGATCGTTTGGACTCACTTGATTTTGAATCACTTGAGACATGCAAATCATACCACATGGGCAAGATGACTGAAAAGCCTTGTTTTCAGTAAGATGGAACAACAAAGTAACTTGTTGGAAGTAATACATTTTGATGTGTGCAGTCCAATGAGTGCTTAGGCACGCAGTGGATATCGTTATGTTCTTACTTCACAGATGATTTGAGTAGATCCTAAGTATATTTACTTGATGAAACACAAGTCTGAATTATTGAAAGGTTCAAGTAAATTCAGAGTGAAGTTGAAGATCTTCGTGACAAGAGAATAAAATGTCTATGATATGATCATAGAGATGAATATCTGAGTTGCGAGTTTGGTACACAATTAAGACATTATGGAAATTGTTTCACAACTAACACCGCCTGGAACACCATAGTGTGATGGTGTGTCCGAACATCATAGATGCACCCTATTGGATATGGGGAATACCATGATGTCTCTTATCGAATTACCACTATCGTTCATGGGTTAGGCATTAGAGACAACCGCATTCACTTTAAATAGGGCACCACGTAATTCCGTTGATATGACACCGTATGAACTATGGTTTAGAGAAACCTAAGCTGTCGTTTCTTGAAAGTTTGGGGCTGCGATGCTTATGTGAAAAAGTTTCATCCTGATAAGCTCGAACCCAAAGCGGATAAATACATCTTCATAGGACACCCAAAACAGTTGGGTATACCTCCTATTTCAGATCCGGAAGCAAAAGTGATTGTTTCTAGAAACGGGTCCTTTCTCGAGGAAAAGTTTCTCTCGAAAGAATTGAGTGGAAGGATGGTGGAGACTTGATGAGGTTATTGAACCATCACTTCAACCAGTGTGTAGGAGGGCACAGGAAGTTGTTCCTGTGGCACCTACACCAATTGAAGTGGAAGCTGATGATAGTGATCATGAAACTTCAGATCAAGTCAGTACCAAACCTCGTAGGACGACAAGGACGTGTACTGCTTCAGAGTGGTACGGTAATCCTGTCTTGGAGGTCATGTTGCTAGACAACAATGAACATACGAGCTATGGAGAAGCGATGGTGGGCCCGGATTCCGACGAATGGCTCGAGGCCATAAAAAATCCAAGAGAGGATCCATGTATGAAAACAAAGTATGGACTTTGGAAGAACTACTTGATGGTCGTAAGGCTGTTGGGTACAGATGGATTTTAAAAGGAAGACGGACAATGATGGTAAGTATCACCATTAAGAAAGCTCGACTTGTCGTTAAGATGTTTTAAGACAAGTTCAAGGAGTTGACTACGATGAGACTTTCTCACTCGTAGCGATGCTAAGAGTTTGTTGGAATTATATTAGCAGTTACTGCATTATTTATGAAATCTTGTAGATAGGATGTCAAAACATTGTTTCCTCGATGATTTTCTTGAGGAAAGGTTGTATGTGATACAACCAGAAGGTTTTGTCAATCCTGAAAAATGCTAACAAGTATGCAAAGCTCCAGCAATCCTTCTAAGGACTGGAGTAAGCATCTCGGAGTTGGAATATATGCTTTGATGAGATGATCAAAGATTTTGGGTTTATACAAAGTTTATGAAACTTGTATTTCCAAAGAAGTGAGTGGGAGCACTATAGAATTTTTGATGAGTATATGTTGTTGACATATTGTTGATCGGAAATGATGTAGAATTTCTGGAAAGCATATAGGGTTGTTTGAAAGTGTTTTTCAATGGAAAACCTGGATTAAGCTACATGAACATTGAGCATCAAGATCTATAAGGATAGATCCAAACGCTTAGTAGTACTTTCAAATGAATACATACCGTGACAAGATTTTGAAGGAGTTCAAAATAGATCAGCAAAGAAGGAGTTCTTGGCTGTGTTATAAGGTATGAGTATTGAGTAAGACTCAAGACCTGACCACGGCAGAAGAGAGAGAAAGGACGAAGGTCGTCCCCTATGCTTTAGACGTAGGCTCTACAGTATGCTATGCTGTGTACCGCACCTAAAGTGTGCCTTGCCATGAGTCAGTCAAGGGGTACAAGAGTGATCTAGGAATGGGTCACATGACAGCGGTCAAAACTTATCCTTAGTAACTAGTGGACTAAGGAATTTTCTCGATTATGGAGGTGGTAAAAGAGTTCGCCATAAATGGTTACGTCGATACAAACTTTGACGCTAATCCGGATGACTCTGCGTAGTAAACCGGATTCGTATAGTAGAGCAGTTATTTGGAATAGTTCCAAATAGCGCGTGGTAACTGCATCTAGAAGATGACATAGAGATTTGTAAAGCACACACAGATCTGAAAGATTCAGACCCGTTGACTAATAACCTCTCTCACAAGCGAGATATGATCAAACCCAATGGGTGTTGGATTCGTTACAATCACATAGTGATGTGAACTAGATTATTGACTCTAGTGCAAGTGGGAGACTGTTGGAAATATGCCCTAGAGGCAATAATAAAATGGTTATTATTATATTTCCTTGTTCATGATAATTGTCTATTGTTCATGCTATAATTGTATTAATTGGAAACCGTAATACATGTGTGAATACATAGACCACAACATGTCCCTAGTGAGCCTCTAGTTGACTAGCTCATTGATCAATAGATGGTTATGGTTTCCTGACCATGGATATAGGATGTCATTGATAACGGGATCACATCATTAGGAGAATGATGTGATGGACAAGACCCAATCCTAAGCACAACACAAGATCGTATAGTTTGTTTGCTAAGAACTTTTCTAATGTCAAGTATCATTTCCTTAGACCATGATATCGTGGAACTCCCGGATACCGTAGGAATGCTTTGGGTGTACCAAACGTCACAACATAACTGGGTGGCTATAAAGGTGCACTACAGGTATCTCCGAAAGTGTCAGTTGGGTTGGCACGAATCGAAGACTGGGATTTGTCACTTCCTATGACGGAGAGGTATCTCTGGGCCCACTCGGTAATGCATCATCATAATGAGCTCAATGTGACTAAGTAGTTAGTCATGGGATTATGCATTACGGAACGAGTAAAGTGACTGCCGGTAACGAGATTGAACGAGGTATTGGGATACCGACGATCGAATCTCGGGCAAGTAACATACCAATTGACAAAGGGAATTGTATACAGGATTGATTGAATCCCCGACATTGTGGTTCATCCGATGAGATCATCGTGGAACATGTGGGAGCCAACATTGGTATACAGATCCCGCTGTTGGTTATTGGCCGGAGAACGTCTTGGTCATGTCTGCATGATTCCCGAACCCGTAGGGTCTACACACACTAGTAGAAAACGGAGCTTTAGCACCGGTTCGTAAGGGCCTTTAGTGCCGGTTTCATAACCGGCACTAAAGTGTGGGCACTAAAGGCCCCCCCCCTTTAGTACCGGTTCGGCACGAACCGGCGCTAAAGTGCCACCACGTGGCGTGAGCTCGCACCCTGGTATTTGGGACCTTTAGTACCGGTTGGTGTTACCAACCGGTACTAAAGGTTTTTTTTTGAAAAAAAAAATTTTGAAATTTTTTTTCTGATTTTTTTTCGATTTTTAATTCTTCTGAATTAGTCTCTAATCACCTCTCTTAACTGCTCAAGTGTGGATCACTCATTCCAAATCATCTAACTTCCCGACCGGTCACCCATCCCTCTCACTACTCTAGCCCGAGCACGCTTAACTTTCGGGTTCTATTCTCCTTCGCTTCCGAGTCTGCACTTGTTGTTTTCCTGATAATAGTAAGATGTCAATCCTATTAACCCTCAGGAGTTTAGCTTGAGCATGAAGTCACACATTTCACCGTTTGAGTTTGAAACTATTATTCTAAAAAAACAGTAATTATTTAGTAACGCTAATATTTCTTGAATAAGTTTGACCATAGTTTGACCAGATTTGACCAAAATTCAAAAAATTGAAATAATTATTTAGTAACACTAATATTCTTGAATAATTATGTAGTAACATTAATACTTCTTGAATAAGTAGTTTGACCAAATTTAACCAATTTTTTTTAAAAAATTGAAATTTGACCATATCTTTTTTTCCTTTTCGAATTTGAGGATTCTAAAAAATTCCAAACAGACCATAGGCGGTCTCCATTGAAATTTGACCATATCTTTTTTGATATATTATACGTTTTTTTCCGACATCGTATGCAAAAGTTATAGCCGTTTTATATTTTCCCTACACTTTTTGCAAAACATGTCCAAATTTAAGTTTTCAAATTTTCCTAACTAGTAGATATAGTAATATAACTACCTCTCGAAGGATTTTATTTTTTGACGTTTTTATCATTTT
>NC_041389.1:681841195-681847172 GCF_002162155.2 Triticum dicoccoides | reverse complement strand
TACTAAAGGCTTGTCCCCTTTAGTACCGGTTCATGGCACGAACCGGTATTATAGGTTAGACCTTTAGTACCGGCTGGTAAAACAAACCGGTACTAAAGGGGCTCGTGGGGACCCGGCCTGACGCCAGCCTGCCACTACCCCTTTAGTACCGGTTCGTGGCACGAACCGGTACTAAAGGCTCAACACGAACCGGTACTATTGATCGCAGCCACGAACCGGCACTATTGATCACATTAGTGCCGGGTTTTTTACAAACCGGCACTAATGTGCTTCACATTTGACCCTTTTTCTACTAGTGACACTTAAGGTCTGGTGACGCTAGAGTTGTTATGGGAAATAGTATGTGGTTACCGAAGGTAGTTCGGAGTCCCGAATGTGATCCCGGACGTCACGAGGAGTTCCGGAATGGTCCGACGGTGAAGATCGATATATTGGACGAAGGGTATTGGAGTCGGGAAGTGTTCTGGGGGTACCAGGCTATGGCCAGCATGACCGAAAAGTGTTTCGGGAGCCCCGGCAAGTGTTGGAGGGCCTCATGGGCCAAAGGGGAAGGGGCAAACCAGCCCACTAAGGGGTGGTGCGCCCCCCACACCCTTTCCCACGTTATTTGGGGAGGTGGGGCGCCTCCACCTGACTTGGGAGGCAATTCTCCACCTGCTTGGCTTGGGGGGCAAGTCTCCCTAGGATTTTCCCTAGGGAGATCCAATCTGCTTAGCCGCCGCCCCCAGGGGAAACCCTAGGGCGCCTCCCCCTCTCCCCTTGCCCCTATATATAGTGGAGGGATGGGAGGGCAGCCGCACCTCTTCCCTGGCGCAGCCCTCTCCCTCCTCCAACACCTCCTCCTCCTCTGTAGTGCTTGGCAAAGCCCTGCTGGAGAACCACGAGCTCCACCAACACACGCCGTCGTGCTGTCGGAGTTCTCCCTCAACTTCTCATCTCCTCTTGATGGATCAAGAAGGAGGAGACGTCCCCGGGCTGTACGTGTGTTGAACACGGAGGCGCCGTCCGTTTGGCGCTAGATCGGATCTTCCGCGATTTGAATCGCCGCGAGTACGACTCCATCATCCGCGTTCTTGTAATGCTTCCGCATCGCGATCTTCAAGGGTATGAAGATACACTCATCCTCTCCCTCTCTCGTTGCTAGTGTCTCCGTAGATTGATCTTGGTGATGCGTAAAAAAATTTGAATTTCTGCTACGTTCCCCAACACGTGACCATCCCATGTACTCTGGGGCCGACGACACCGTGATACGTCTCCAACGTATTTATAATTTTTCATTGTTCCATGCTATTATATTACCCCTTTTGGATGTTTATGGGCTTTATTTTACACATTTATATCATTTTTGGGACTAACCTACTAACCGGAGGCCCAGCCCATATTGTTGTTTTTTTTTGCCTATTTCAGTATTTCGAAGAAAAGGAATATTAAACGGAGTCCAAACGGAATAAAACCTTCGGAAGCGTGATTTTTGGAACGAACGTGATCCAGAGGACTTGGAGTGCAAGTCAAGAAGCAGTCGAGGCCTCCACGAGATAGGAGGGCGCCCCCCCTATAGGGTGTGCCCCCTGTCTTGTGGGCCCCTCGAGCGTCCACCGATGTACTTCTTCCTCCTATATAAGCCTACGTACCCCGAAAACATCCAGGGAGCACCCGAAACACAATTTCCACTCCCGTAACTTTCTGTATCCGCGAGATCTCATCTTGGAGCCTTCGCCGCTCACTGTTCACCCCCCACCCCTCCGCAACGCTCACTGTTCATCCAATCGACCGGCTTCAATTAGCAGCAGTAGCGAAGCTCGATTGGGTTCAGTTAACAGCCTCGATCGATCGCTTGGGTTCAGTAACACATAGCCTGCAGTGCAATTGCTCGGGTTCAGTTAGAGCCCAATGCCTCGCTCGGGTTCAGTTAGAGCCAACGCCTCGCACACACGTGCGTATGTGTACGAGAGAAACGCGCATCGCTTGCCCCCCGACCTCCCACCGTAACCGGGAACTCCCCGAAATTTTCCTCGCCCTCGCTTCTACCATGGTTTTTTCCATCATTAACGGCCCAAAGAATGTCATGCAGCTGCGTCTCCGGCCCGCCCAGGACGAAAAGCCCATTTTTCTGTCATGATTTTTTGTCATAGAAGTAGGAGCCCACCACATCTATGATGATACCGGGTTTTGTCACAATTATCGTTATAGAAGTGTCATATGTATGACAGGAAAAAAAATTTGTTCGCCCCAAAATGTCAAGGATGTGTCTTTTTTTTGTAGTGTGTACATAAAGATTGAGGCGTTACTGGTAACGCCAGCCTTAAGTGCCCTTAATGACCTTAAAGACTACGGAGTGAATACTCGCCCGTTGCTGTTCTTAGTGACTTCTGGTATTCAATAGGTCGAGTGATTTCTTGTATGGTCAAGTGGTTGACTGTCATGTGACTTCGGGAAGGAGGGGTATCCGAGTGGTTCTTTGGTCAAGTGGATTGCACTCGACATCTTTACTGGGTACCCTTTGTTGTCTCTCGAGCTTCTTTGCTTCTAGGGTAGTGACCTTAGGTAGGGCGTATAGGTCAGGCCTGTGACCCTACCCTAGGTCTGTATCCTCATCACTACGCTCTCTAGAGATATCGATATGGCTCCCATCTTCCTTACCCGAGAATTACCAAGAACAATATCAGTAATAGAAGTTCTTGGATCTGATCACCAAGCCAGCAGACCCCCAAGCATCCCCGTACTTCATGCGAAGGTCGGATGACCTTGTGGGACACTCCACCGACTGGGCATTTGATGCCCACCCAGGCTATGTATCGTAGCCCGTCGCAGGGCCTACAAAAGTAGGCCATCATGACGAAGACCAGGGCCAGCGTCTCGAGCCGGTCAGGGTTGGATCTCGTCGCTCAGATTGATTTGACCCAACTTTGGCTCTTTCTTTGAACCAAAGGAGGGCGGTGCAGCACATCACATCACGAAGAAGCATTATAGCACTTGACACTTCGCAGTGTTAGGTCATCTGCTGACAATGCCGACCAAAAGTTGCACGCAGCGCCTACAACTATGTATACCTATTTCACACATGATTACACGACCACTCTGGTACCCCCCCCCCAGGCCTATATAAGGGGAGTACCGAGGTCACTTAGAGGACAATGAGAAACACAAAGCACAACCCACATCGAGCTCACTAGCATACACCCACCAATCCCAAGACAAGCATCAAGTAGTAGCGTCATCCTAGAGAAGGGGAGAAGAATAGATTTAGGAGTGCTCGGGCACTCTAGCTTGGCCCCGACCACCACTGGTCGCACCCCGACCACCGTATTGTAACACCTCAATCACTTGTACTCCTCCATTCCATATCAATACCAATAGGAAGTAGAGTTTTACGCTAGCATGGTGGCCTGAAGTTGTATAAAATCCATGTGTCCTTTTGTGATCTTTTGCTCGTGAATTGACAAAGTGTTTTAGCCCCTGGCCGAACTCATAAATATGTGGTATCCTTGATCCCTGGCGTCATGAATACACACTCCGACATAGGCCATCGCCCTGGAGTGAGGGCGGGAGAATGGGGTTGGGAAAGGCGGCATATTGAACAGAAGAGGCATATTACGAAGACAACATGGTACTCATGGAGCTCTCCTCTTTCCATACGTTCACGATGCCTCATCACCATCGACTGGAGGAGAGGTTGGCACCCTTGATATGTCTCCAACGTATCTATAATTTTTTACTGTTCCATGCTATTATAGTATCAATCTTGGATGTTTTATATGCAATTATATATCATTTTCTGGGACTAATCTATTAACCCAGTGCCAAGTGTCAGTTGTTGTTTTTGGTTTTCCAGAAATATGGTACCAAATGGAGTCCAAACGCTATAAAACTTTTTGAGGATTTTTTTCTGGACATAAGAGACCCTAGAAGTTTGGGGACGAGACCAGAAGGCAAACGAGGAGACGACAAGGTAGTAGGGCGCGCCCAGGGGGTGGCCACACCCTAGTACCTTGTGGGCCCCTCATGGCTTCGTCTGACCTAATTCGACCTCTAAAAATTCTCTAAGATCGGGAAACCAACAGAGAGCCACCCAAAATATTTTTTTCACCGCTGCAAGTCTCTGTTCTTCTGCGATCCCATCAGAAGGCCTTTTCCGGCACTCTGCCGGAAGGGGAATCGATCACGAAGGGCTTCTACATCAACCTTGCTGCCCTTCTGATGTTGTGGGAGTAGTTTACCACAGACCTACAGGTTCATAGCTAGTAGCTAGATGGATTCTTTTCTCTCTTTGATCTTCAATAGAATGTTCTCCTCGATGTTCTTGAAGTTCTATCTGATGTATCTTCTTTTGCGGTGTGTTTCTTGGGATCCGATGAATTATGGGTTTATGATCAGATTATTCATGAGAAATGTTTGAGTCTTTTCTGAATTCTTTTATGCAAGATTATTATAGCTTTGTATTTCTCTCCGACCTATCTGTTTGGTTAGGCCAACTAGATTGATTTATCTTGCAATGGGAGAGGTGCTTTGTAATGGGTTCAATCTTGCGGTGCTCTATATCCCACTGACAAAGTAGGGGACATGACATGTGTTTGTATTGTTGCCATTAAGGGGAAAACGACGGGATTTATTCATACTGGTTGGATTTACTTTGTCTACATCATGTCATCTTGCTTAAGGCATTACTCCATTTTTATTAACTTAATACTCTAGATGGATGTTGGATAGCGGTTGATGAGTGGAGTAATAGTAGTAGTTGCAGGCAGAAGTCGGTCTACTTGTCTCTGATGTGATGCCTATATACATAATCATTGCCTTGAATATCATCATAACTATGCGCTTTCATATCAATTGCCCGACAGTAATTTGTTTATCCATCGTATGTTTTTTGTTCGAGAGAGAAGCCTGTAGTGAAAACTATGGCCCCGGGGTCTACTTTTATCATATAATAAATCCAAAAATACCTAGTTGCAATTTATTTACCATTATTTCATTTTGTGTTTTAATCTATCTATCTATCACTATGATATTTGATCCTTGCAATTATCCGTCGAGGGGATTGACAATCCCCTTGTTTGTATTGCGTGCAAGTATTTGCTTTTGTGTGTGTAGGTGCTGCTAACAAGGTTTCGCGTGGTTCTCCTACTGGATTGATAACCTTGGTTCTTAACTGAGAGAAATACTTATCTCTAAGTACTGCATCATCCTCTCCTCTTCGGGCAAATCCCAATACAGCTCACAAGTAGCAACCCTTGATGTCATCTTTGATGGTCGATAGGAGGGTAGTATGCACCACACACCCAGGCTAGTGACCCACCGTTGTTGTGGTTAACCATTGATTGTGGGTTCGACCCACAAAGAGGGTGGTGTGGAGGAAGGTTGTAGGAGGAAGGAGGCACAAGCCACATGTCAGTTAGAGAAGGCAACATCATTGAGAACGAGCAATGCAAGGCGTCTGCACTAGCAGAAGGTTGGGCAAGAGGACTCGATAGGGAACGAGGCACTTTAGTCTTTTTTCCAATGACTCGAGAGTTATCATTCACTATATTGCGAGCCTAGATTTCGGCGAAGCCTGATGGAAGAAAGAAAATGGACCGTTCCAATGTAAAAATGGTCCACTACATTGGTCCAGTTCAAAAATGTATCTTTCTAGGAGTGAGTACCTGAGTACTCATGTTTTTAACCGCCCCTTCATGCTTTAGTGAGTTAGAGAATTTCCAAAAAAGAACACAAAATTGGAACGAGAAGACACCAAAACCGTTGACCATTAGCCTTCCCTAACTCGTGGTGGTATTGTCTTATCCTTTTAGCAGCAACCGTGCCACGATGGTACACTTTTGGAACACCGTGGTCGCATCACCAAATATTAAGTCAGATATACCTCCAATCCGACAATTGTGATAGAGTTGCATGTGATGCGTACTTTTCAGGGGCTGGAGACAAAATTTGAAGGTCTGAGGGGGGGAGGCCACTAATAAAAATCCCCATCCAAGATTAT